>NC_079164.1:59794596-59964596 GCF_947568905.1 Ostrea edulis
GTCTTTAACTCGCTGACACCGAAAGATTTGAGAACATACGCCAAAGCTTCGTCATACGACGCCATTTTTGTTTTTAACCCGAAATACCGGCGGTAACACTTGCTCCGATTGGCTAAAGTAACTCATGAATATTCTTATACAAAGTTCACCAGGAGGTGACCCCATACGGGGTTTCTTCAGATCCTCGTGTAGCGACAAGGAAAAAAAAAGAGGAGCGGATCGAGGATCTGATTTTAATCAGATTGGAGCTTTATGATAGAAAACGTAATTTGCCCCCTGGGGCTAATATGAAAATTCCGAAACCTTATTGCACATCTACATGACATTACTATTCAGCTCCTTGAATATCATGTGACTACTCCTACAAATGTAGATTGAGTTTAAGTGACAAGCTTTGTGTTAGAAAACGTCATTTTTCGGGCCCTATTTGCTCCCTGGGGCCAATATGAAAATTCTGAAACTTTATTGCACATCTACAGGACATTGCTATTCAGCTCCTAGAATATCATTTGGATTGCACCATAAATGGGGACACAGTTTTAGAAATAACAACCGGGACGGACGGACGGACCAGGATAAAAACAATATACCCGAACTTTCTTTGGAAAGTGCGGGTATAACAAATTCATTTTACCATCGCAGTGGCGGATTTAGAGGGGGCGCAGCCCCCCCAGCCCCCCCCCCCCCCCCCCCCCAGCCCCCCCCCCCCCATAAATTTTCAAATTTAAGGTAAATCGCAGTATCTTGTTTCGGAAAATGTACTAAAGCAATAATTTCTTCAACCTTCGGAGAAATAAATGACAAAATCCTTTGATTTCTTGAATTACTTTATTGGGAGAACCTAATTTTTTCCAAAAAACCCTTAAAATTTGGGTTATTTTATTAATTTCACCATATTAAAATGAGAGAAAATAGTACAAATGACTCAATAGGAGAAATATTTCAAGCCTCATAAAATCTGTAAAATCCAGGAGCTTTCGGGGGCTTCGCCCCTGGATCCCCACCAGGGCTTCGCCCTGGACCCACTGCCTCATAAAGTGGCGCCCCCCGTAACCACAATTCCTGGATCCGCCCCTGCATTGTATCTGAATGTAAGTAAATCATTATTCTGTTGCTTAATAAACTTTAGTTTTTGAGGTATTAACCTACAATTTCCACGTTTTACTATACAAAAATATAGCATTAATTGCAGTCTGTAACTTGTGCAGATTCTGCCAAAATGACAGTATTAGCAGCATATAACAACATATATCATTTCAATAGCTACATTAATTTCATCTGTACTAAGCAATACATGGACTGATTCTACATTTGTTAGACCATCATATGCTTTTGAGATAAAGTCGACAAGATCATTTCTATGGTCGTTATAACAATCTAGTTTGCTAATACAACCTATCATTGGGTCAAATGCTGTCTGACATGTTTCATACCAATTGTTAGGGCATTCTTGGCACACTGATTTTGACTATAGATAACTCCGTTTTTTTTTATCAAGATATATGACTCACGGCGGATATGATCGGTCAACAGGAGATGCTTACTCCTCTTAAGCACCTGATCCCACCTCTGGTATATCCAGGGGTCCATGTTTGCTCAACTCTCTATTTTGTGTTGCTTTAATATAGGAGTTGACATTGACACTGTTCGTTATCTTCACCTTTCACTCTATAAAATCCTAACACTTTATGACAGATCAAAACATATCCATACAGAATGTCAGTAACACAGCACATCACAGGGAATCCACAAACAGGAAAGTTACATCACAGAGTCACACGGAATGTCACGAATACGTCCGAGGAAAGGAATCATATGGGCCATGGCACACCTCACGAAAGTACATCACAACTTCCATGTCAGCAGATGGAACACCACAAGGAAAGGTCACCGCCTAACAACGGTGGGGTTACTGCAGACTAAGCATTTCGGGGCTCCTCGAGCATGTAGAAGTTTACATTCCTCACATAATTGATTTCTTTTCTTTCGTACCCCCTTGCGATGACTGAACCTGGGTTATCCCTGCAGGGTTTTTTTAAATTCTTGATATCAAGGGCCTTGACCTTTCTAATTGGGAAAAATAGCGACATTTGCTTGGAATTAGGAAAAACGTTTCATACAAAGAAGAAGGGAAAAACTAAACCAGTGAACAAGGTATGATTGGACTCTCGCCGACTTTCAATTTAGTCAAACCTTACTTCATTTAAAGCATTCAAAGCAAAGGCCCAAAAAGTAGACTTACTTAATTTTTTGAAGCAAATATTATATTTCTGGACCCGTGAAGGAGATTTATGAAGAAAAAGGCTACCCTGCTTTGATTTGATTTCATTGTTTGGGAATTTCAAAGCAAAAATAGGGGAACATACCTAAATTTTAGCTTTTGGAATGGGATCTTATTTCGGTCCCCTACAAACCCTTAAAGGGAAAGGTCAGGCAAATAGAAAAAAGAGTTGAAACAATGATTTTTACCATAACAATTATATTAATCATTTTAATTTTCTCAACATATACACAATTAAGCACAATTAAGCACTAATCACTGATTAAAAATCAGAGTTTGACAAAATCATGCAGGCTGCATTTTAATGTTCTTCACTGTTTAGAGTTAAATATGTTGTAGCTTATCATCGGGTTTTATCCCAGAATCCCGATCACTTCCAAATGCTCTGCTACGTCAGCAAATCCCTTTCAATGTTCTTATCAGTTCAATGTGTTTCTAAAATGCCAGCTTGCCAGACCTTTAATTGCACACATAAGCAAGGACAGTGCACGACAATTTTCTATGTGATACCAAACCCTGCTAAAGATGCTGTATCCAAAAGAAGATCTTTGCAAACAATGGATAACTAATTTGAAGAATGGGAAGTTGTGTAATGAAACTTTTGTGTACGATCTTACTTGTTAGATAACTGTTCTGGTGCACATCCTTTTAATAAATGCAACTGCAAGAACATCTGGGTTTAGAATCAATAAATCAAATTGTTCATGGTCAGTTATACACTGGAGCTCTCCCATATTCCCTACTGTGTAATCACATTGTTTACAACACATGCATTCCTCTGCAGTAGGCATGTCCTCACACTGACCACAGGAACACCATTCCTCTAATGTGGAGATAACTGCATTTGATGCATCATCAGTGATGTTTTCAAGTAATTCTTCCATATATTCAGGCTCAAATGCATATGGAACAATCCCAAGGTTATTTTCTTGTGCCATTCTTGTTTAGTTGTAACCATCTGCAGGTCAGTTTACAAAGGGGTTTGCTGACGTCACAGAGATGCTATCGTGGCAGCCTCCATGCGCTTGCAGGAGAATTAATACTGATCATATATCTGAACCACGTTTTATGGCTTTAGATGACATTATAAGATAAGATATATGGTGGGTGTATACAACATACTTTAGTTTATTTCACTAGAAATATGTTATACCTTACCTTTCCCTTTAAAACCCTGCTCTGGTTCACTGTCACAGTGAGTGTCACTTAATTGAACCTGGACCGCATAGCCATCACCCCACGACCATTGTCACCAATGGGAACTCGCGAAACTACTAGAAACAAACTCATCCCGTTCATTACCCAGAGGTTTGTCTGGGGGAAACCTATCAGTCTGAGAGAGAACACTTCTATTCCACCAACCATCAGCTACCTTGACCAAGCCGGACAGACACACAACCCCCGCATGCGCAGGGCCCTCCCCTGAAGACACAACACAACCCCCATCGGAGCAGCACACAGTGGTACATTTGTCAGGTGCCTTGGGACAGACTCCCCATCTAACTGATTGGCCACTCCTTCACCCATGACTGGGGCATATTTAATGATTAGACTGTGCCCCTTGGCAACAGTTTCTAGCACTACTATTGAAGCCTGCATACTTTTACTTTTACTCTCGCATGGAATACCCGTACAAACCTCAGTGAATGCGTAGATCCCCGTCTGGAACAACCCCGACTCGCCAACACTACATTTGAAAAGCATCTTCATCCCAAGACTCATCCTCTGCATCAGAGAACTGGCCATTCATTGGATGCAGGTTGGAGTCTGTGCAACCTCTTGCCCCGAATCCCGTGGGGATCCGGGTTTGAATAGGTCCTCAGTACCCCCTTGCTTGTCGTAAGAGGCGACTAAATGGGTCGGTCCTTCGGATGAGACCGCAAAAACCGAGGTCCCGTGTCACAGCAGGTGTGGCACAATAAAGATCCCTCCCTGCTCAAAGGCCATAAGTGCCGAGCATAGGCCTAAATTTTGCAGCCCTTCACCGGCAATGGTGACGTCTCCATATGGGTGAAATATTCTCGAGAGGGACGTTAAACAATAATCAATCAATCAATATATGCCCCGATGTTCCATATTACTGGTTTAGCCATTCAAACCGGAGTTCTCTAAGGGTTTACGGAACACTTGCCCCGATCTATGTCGAGACCCAGTCCCTGGAGACGAACCAACCGACACGCACTGACTAAACAACTCGGGGTCATCCCTACCTCTGTGTTGACATGCCTAACTAGTGAAGATCTCAACTTTGACTTGCTATGATGTTTCATCACTTGTCTGACTGGCAAGCGACCAAAACACCCCCTCTCTGCATTGCTCATATGCCTTACGGATAAATCACTCATCTGGAACCCTAACATCTGTGACGCACTAACACCTGACTGATACTGAAAGATGTACAGGTGACTCGCAGGCTCGGAGGAACATACATGTCCAAGATCTAATCTGATGTCAACATCGACAATATCAAATCGATATCGTCGTGCCTGATTACGATGTCGATATCGAAATTCTCTTAACGATATCTTATCGATATCGACAATTTATATTTTAAAAGTGTTTGAATTAATAGTCTTAGTATACACAGCATAATGTCTGCCTACGGTGTCGATATCGAATCATGATCGTTTTTGTAATGGTTGTATGCGACATTCTCACAACGATATCATATCGATATCGACAATTTCTATTTTAAACATATTTGAATTAATAGGCTTATTATACACAACATAATGTCTGTCTATGATGTCTATTCACCTTTCACAAACAATACTGCGTGCACAAAATATAATTTAAGTGCATGTCTGTGTTTTTGATAATTTGGATTACATTTAGTATCTCATAAGTGTGGATTTAAAAATGTATAAGGGATATCATTACTACAATAAATTGATTCGTGGTGTTGGATCACATCTCGTTGACAGGCGTGGATCAATCCGATTATCAGATCGAACTAGATGGCCTGTGTCTCGTGTGATATGATGATCCGCCTGTCAAATCGACGTGATCCGACTCTTCGGATCAAGTTACTGCAGTAATATCGTCAGTATCGACAGAAAGAGAAATCGATCCCATCCTCATGCAACCATTACAAAAACAATCATGATTCGATATCGGCGATATCGACATGAAAAGAATTTAATTCTTTTTCAGTTCTAACACTCCGTTAAGTAAAACGATAGTGATTCGATATCGACAGGAAGAGAATTCAGTCCTATTTCACTTCCAACACTAGGTTACATGTAAACATAACGACCGTGATTCGATATCGACAAGAAGATAATTCAATTCCATTTCAGTTCTAAAACTACGTTAGGCAAAGCGATAATGATTCAATATCGATACGATATCAATGATATTGACACAAAGAGAATTCAATTCTATTTCAGTCCTCATGCAACCATTACAAAAACTATCATGATTCAATATCGGCACGATATCGACAGAAATAGAAATAATTTCTACTTCAATTGAAACACTACGTTGAGCAAAACGATCGTGACTCGACAGGAGAAGAAATTAAACCTATTTTAGTCCTCTTACAACCATTAGAAAAACGATCATGATTCGATATCGACAAAAAGAGACATTTCTATTTCAGTTTTAACACAACGTTTAAAACGATCGTGATTCGATATGGACACGATATCGTCGATATCGACAGGAAGCTAAATCAATCTCTGAGTTTAGTCTTCATACAACCATTACAAAAACGATCTTGATTCGATATCGACAGGAAGAAATATTAATCTTATAGTAGTCCTCATACAGCCATTACAAAACCGATCATGATTCAATATTGACACGATATCGTCAGTAATGGTATATGATTATTACAGTGGTACATATCGATACGATATCATGTTTGGTTCGTCGATATCGTATCTACATCGTGTCTTGGACATAACTCCGGAGGAACTTCCGCTTGTGCGGATAGACACATGCTGGGAGGATTGAGGTTGGTCGTAAATACCACTACTAGTATGTTCCCCTCCGCCACTATATTCGTAGGAATAAGGTAAGAAGTGTTCCCCATGGTACTACCTTTGGAATTACTGCTGAGCCACAACCCTACACAAAATCTGAAAATCACATTAATCACAAAAAAATAAACATGTGATTCTAAATTAATTTACAAAATTGCTGAATCCTACATTTCAAAATGGCTGCGACCATGCGGTCCCAGCTATGATCCACGGCTCAGGTGGGCAAAAGAATCCTATATGCGACGCCAATAAAATGATAAAAACACATATATTAACAAATAAAGCACAAAACTTACAGAGACTAGACAAATACCATGACTACAGAGATGCGGCTACAGAAAACAAGTCTGTTTTCTTTGAACGTCCGGGGAAAAGAGGCTGAGCAACACTGGTAAAATCCAGATGAACCCGAGCCCGACCGGAAATCCAAATCACACTTATCTAATTTAATTGTTTCCAAAAAGCAGACAATATCATAATCTTGACATAATAATTCTAAATCGGGTCCTATCAAATTAGATTTTAAAAGCCACAAATAATTAGTGTTAAAAGTTTGAACACAATGTACAGCTAAACGGATTGTCAGGCGGCTGTCTTCCTCTACAATTCTAGTCACCCAGATTGGAGAGTCCGAGATATTGGTATTTCCCATCCGTGAGACCCATTTTAAACAAGTTGTGATTGTTTTCTATAATTTTACGTTCACCACTGTCCGTAATATCCTGAATTTTGTCGCGACAGGTGTATGTGGATTTAGCGCCACTAATGCTCCGAACCATATTGAGTAATCTAAATCAAAGGTTAATCAGATCAAATGTTTATACTCTTCCTACTCCTTTAAGTTCTTTTCACCACCATAAATCATAACCAGATTGCGGGAATCACGATTGACAAATCACACAATGCCCCCGCCCCTCCCCCGATGTTTTGGCTACGATGCGGTGATAGAAATTCACTATGTTGTGGCTCTACACCGATAGTCGTGCAAATTTTGACAAATTCTACTTTCAGCATCTCATCAGTGATGAACTCCTTCAGCCCTCTAACCCTTAAGTTCTTGTATCTACCATATTGGTTCTGTCTCATAGCAGTTAATTCTAACCATAGCTTTCAGAGGAAACAAAAGTTAGGGAATAAATTGATATTTTACTACGCCGTTGATTCCCCGAAAAAATTCATGTTCCCCAGAACCCCACAATAGCGCTCTACTGGTGTGATAAAAAGAGGGACCAACTAATCAGCCAATCAAGAAACTTCTTACATTCTTTGTAATTTGGGTTTCTATACTATAAAACACAACATAATGTGCAATCGAAAAAAGTTTAAATAGCATGAAGCATATTTCCGTATTTCAAGATTCATTTTCATCAAAATGTGGCAAATTAAACAAAAAATCTTCTTGATACAAGCGTCAAATTCGACCGAAACTGCTTGGTAACTATCAGACCCATGTGAAGTAAAAGAATTGAAGGTAACGAACAGTGATCAATCTCATGTTCATAAATATCATAAAGAATACAAAAAATGAGAGTAGGGCAAACATTATTGATATTTTACTGCGCCGTTGATTCACTGAAAATATAGTTCCATATAATTCAAGTTCACCAGAATCACACATTAGCGTTCATTGTTACAACTGTAAGAAAGAGTAATTTGGGTTAATGACCCAAATGCTTTATAACTAAAGAAAATCCACACACATATGGTACATATGAATGATGACAAAAATCCATCCTCAATATGATATCACGCGATAAAAAATATATCTATATAAACTTTACACTTGTCTTATCCAACGCGTTGAAATATATACCATTTGAAGGGGTTAGATACGGCAAATATAAAATTGCGCTATCATTACTTGCTGTGAATTTCTTCCTGCCTATTTCTCATAATGGTTATGTTATGGTTTGGATTGCGCACAACCACCAAAAATACCTTTATCAAATGTTTATCCTATGGATGATAAACACTACACGTATGAGACAATAAAATTTTACTTACAATCTCTAATGTTACCTAAAGGTGATACACGAAATCGAACACAGCTTTCGGAGGAAAAACCAGTTTACAATAATCTCCCCGTTTCTTTGTGTGGTCCTCTGACTTGATTACGCTGGGATTAGACTATTTAGGATGCTTTTCTCAATAAGTATACACCTGTACGAAGCACTTAAGAATATATATGGTTCATATTTCTTGTAATTTAAGAAATCCATGCAGTGTCATGAGAACGGTATTTGCAAAATGATGAAATTTTCAAAATATTATTGTTTTCGTCAATGTCACTGTAAGGTCTTTGTCATGTCATAAGGCTTGGGGTGTTTCGTAAAGCAGATACGCTTTGTATCTACTGTGGTGATTTATTAACCCTTACATACTAATTGGCAGCAAAAAATGAAATGGTAAATATAAAAGATATTTCTTTTTTCCAAATTCGTCGTTATTCCATTTTTGTTTTGTTCATGCAGCACGGGCGCTGTAATAGGATACTATGTTGTGGTAAAGAGAGGAACCGATTAATCAACCATTCAAGAACCTTTTCCTTATATTCTTTGTAACTTTGGCCTATATGCTGCAAGAATCAATAATGTGTGCTATTGAAAAAGAAAGTTTTAAAGGGGAAGGCAACCCAAAACAAGGTTACATGATAAATGATAGGATTAATTATATGATACAAATTTGTCATACTATCTGTTGATATACAGCCTAGATAAGCTTCAGTACTAATTTGAAAACGTTTAAAATTGAAATTCCCGCCATCTATAGAGGCTACAATGATGTGGAACTCTTTTGTATTCAAGACCACAAAAATCAATAATTTTGACGTCACGCCGTCTGTTCCGGTTTTGATGAGATTCTAAGAGCATCAAAGATTTGCATGTGGTAGATTTTATGAAAAAAATAGACTGATGCCTTCCTGTCAAGCTGTTAATTGCACTAATTCGAAGGGGAGACGTGAAGAAAGTTTTTTTTTATTCCTGACCCAACCAAGTCATCTGAAAAGAAAAGACTATGTAAACTGTGGATCCATTATTTGCGTAATGACAAGTTGAGGTTCGAGACATTTGAATGAAGAAATGTATACCGTCTGCCTGATCTGCGACTCGACTGAACGTCTTCTTTCTCAATTTCTTCTTGAGAAAGAACGGACTCAAGTCTATACGGCTCCAAACTTAACTGTTCGGGACTTGTCATGTTTACAGTGATGCTGATGAAATAAACCGGAACCGACGGTGTGACGTCAGAAATTAAACTTCAATGGCCGCTCTCTTAGCGGCGGGTAATTTAAGATATGTGATAGCTTGATATTGATTTAATCGTTAAGCAAGGATTGTTGTTGTTAAAGACTGTCATTTACGATATCAGTAAGTAATACTTTATTCATAAAAGCAACACTGTGTTTAGGGTTGCCTTTTCTTTTAATGGCTTGAAGCATGCTCCCACAATTCAAAATTCATTTTTATTAAAGTCTGTCAAGCTATCAGAACTATGTAAAGTGAAAAATTGAAGATAATGAACAGTGATGATTCTCATAGATACCATAAAGAATAGGAAATAGAGAGTAGGGCAATCACGAACGCCTGGAAATATCAGAGGTGGGATCAGGTGCCTTGGAAGTAAGCATCCCTTGTTAACTATCAACACCATGTAAAGCACACCTTTTAGCCACCGTCAGTTGTTTTTTTTATCGAAGCTTATTGTTTCCTGCATTAGTCCATTACTATGTAGTTCATTTTGATAGACTACGGGTATTTATTCACTTTTTAGATATTATCCCACTGTATTAAGTAGCTTTCGTCTCTAATGAAATAAAACAATACATTGTACTCATATCGAGAATGTATAAATTTTTTTTAGCTATTTCATTTTTTAATGAATATTGGTCTTTTTAAAGTAACGTATGACTATAGAGGGGAAAAAATCAAAAAATGCAGCGTACAACAAAGAGAAAATAAATACTACTAACTTTAATGACTTGTAATAAACCATAAAGTTAATTTATCTATTTCAGTGCGAAGATATGAAACAGTACGAGTTAACAGATTCCCTGTGCCAAAAATTAATATTGCTATTTATCAAATTCGTGATGTAACTACTGAAATTTGATTTATTAGAATAATCAAATAACAATGGCTTTCGATAAATATGTATTATTTTATAATGTAGGCCCGCAGTAAATCACGGTCGTCTTTCTAAAACATATAGTCGCATGTTTAAATGTTACAGATTTTAAGAAAAAACTAGACGTGTCGGCACAACACGAATACCTTCGCCTGCAATAAAGTCAAATGTAGGAATTCCATCGAAGTATAGCATTGAATGTGGTATTCAGATCAACAAACCGAAACAAAACTCAAATTCGATCTGTAACTCATCAATATACACCTGCATCCAAAACAATCAGTTGAATAACTCAAGTCATTTATAAAGAAAGTCCGGAAAACTGGTCCTAACAGTAATTTTCTACGTTAAAGGAGCACAACTCCATAAAAAAATCAACGAACCGGAACAAAACTTAAACTCGATCTGTAACAGATTAATATACACCTGCCTAGAAAAAAATAAATTCAACATCTCAAGGCGTTCAGAAAAAAGTCCGGAAAACTGGATGTCGTGGAAGGACGAACAAGGGTAAAATTATATACGCCCCGACTACTTTGTGGCGGGGGCATAAACACATGTCATATCACGTCTAAAACTAAACATAGTGCCTTATCACGGTTAATTGTTACAAACATAGTGCCTTATCACGGTTATTTGTTACAAGTATAGTGCCTTATCACGGTTAATTATTACAAACATAGTGCCTTATCACGGTTAATTGTTACAAAAATAGTGCCTTATCATGGTTAATTGTTACAAATATAGTGCCTTATCACTGTTAATTGTTATAGATTCAAACATTGTGTCATACCACGGTTAAATGTTACAAACACAGTGCCTTATCACGGTTTAATGTTACAAACATAGTGCCTTATCACGGTTAATTGTTACAAACATAGTGCCTTATCACGGTTAATTGTTACAAACATAGTGCCTTATCACGGTTAATTGTTACAAACATAGTGCCTTATCACGGTTAATTGTTACAAACATAGTGCCTTATCACGGTTGATTGTTACAAACATAGTGCCTTATCACGGTTAATTGTTACAAACATAGTGCCTTATCACGGTTAATTATTACAAACATAGTGCCTTATCACGGTTAAATGTTACAAACATAGTGCCTTATCATGGTTAATTGTTACAAACATTGTGTCTTATCACGGTTAATTGTTACAAACATAGTGTCTTATCACGGTTAAATGTTACAAACATAGTGCCTTATCACGGTTAATTGTTACAAACATAGTGTCTTATCACGGTTAAATGTTACAAACACAGTGCCTTATCACGGTTAATTGTTACAAACATAGTGTCTTATCACGGTTAATTGTTACAAACATAGTGCCTTATCACGGTTAATTGTTACAAACATTGTGTCATACCACGGTTAAATGTTACAAACATAGTGCCTTATCACAGTTAATTGTTACAGATTTAAACATAGTGTCATATCACGGCTAAATGTTACAAATTCAAACACAGTGCCTTATCATGGTTAATTGTTACAGATTTAAACGTAGTGTCATATCACGGTTAATTGTTATAAATTCAAACACAGTGCCTTATCACGGTTAATTGTTACAAATTCAAACACAATGTCTCATCACGGTTAATTGTTACAGATTTAAACATAGTGCCTTATCACGGTTAATTGTTACAGATTTAAACATAGTGTTATATCACGGTTAAATGTTACAAATTCAAACATAGTGTCATATCAGGGCTAAATGTTCTGAAGACTCAGGAAACAGGAGACATGTTATTTTAACTAACTTCTGTACAACTGAAGACGAGATATGTACATCTCGGGCAAATTCTGACAAAACTGCATCCTAAGTATTGATCCTTAACAGAGAAGCTAGCGGTAGGAGGAACGTGATTTCTTTCCGTAACGTGACAATCCATCCTAAAAATAAGTATCGGTTTCAAATTGGCAGCGATTCGATTAATCTATGAGAGCACACTTTTTAATCACATAATGTATCAGGAAGCAGGAAAAGTCCGGTAGATACGTATTCACCTTCGTGCAGGATACACGGCTATAAACCACAGTTTTGGAAAAGTGTAACCTGATCAGATCCCTAGAAGACATGATCGCTCTTATTTTTTGTATTTTATTCCAATATGTGTCGGCCACAGAGACTTGTTCTTATAGGAATAAAACTCTTCTTCTATGTGACGTACAGTTGTCTCCCTGGATGATGTGTGATGGGAGTAAGGGTTGTCCTCTTCGTCATCAAAGACGATACTACATTATCTGCTGCCCTTATCAACACAGAAATGAGTCGGGCGAGACTGCGATACAAAAGTGTAAAGCCAAGTGCCATTTAGGCGACAGTGTATTCTACAAGGTTTACACAAAAGGTAGGATAACTTGACTGAAGTTTAAAGTGAATATGAAATAATATTTCTATCTGATCAAAATGTAACAAATTTGCACAACATGTAGATCTATTACAAATTTTTTACATTCTAACTGGATATAGATTAATAAATAAAACAATGATGCGAGTGTATAGAAGTAAACAAGTAGTGAATAAACATCGGTTTCGGAAACATCGAAAATCCCTTCGCCAAGGCCTGAAATATCTAGGGTAAGGTATAAGTGGACAATTCCTTATACTGTGAAGAAATGGTGATGATATTTTTCTAGTTACTGAAATCCACCCATCCAATGTATATTTAAAATGCATTGCACTTAGTGAATAAACATCGGGTTCGCAAACATTAAAGATCCAGGCCTGTAATTTTAAAGTTATGGTATTAATGATCATCTACCGTCACTGTGAGAAAATGGCGATGGTACTTTCTCTAGTAACGGAAATCCGTCCCTCCAATTTCTATTCATAATGCATTGCACTTAGTGAATAAACATCGGGTTCGGAAGCATCAAAAACCCCTACCCCGGGCCTGAAATTTTGAAAGGTAGGTATTAGTGGTCAACTTTTTACACTGTTAAAGTATGATGATGGTACTTTCTATAGATACAGAGATTCACCCCTCCAATTTATTCATAATGCATTACATTAAGTGAATAAACATCGGGTTCGGAAATTATCGAACACCCCTACCCCTAAGCCTGAATATTTTGAGGGTATATTATTAGTGGTTAACCCCCGCCACTGTGACAAAATGATGATAGCATCCTCTATAATTACAGAGATTCGCCCCTCCAATTTTTATTCATAGTGCATTACACTAGTGAATAAACATCGGGTTCGGAAATATCAACGACCCCCTAAACCGGGGCCTGAATAAAAATTGAGGTGCCGATCTCTGTAACTAGAAATAATACCATCAACATACTTTACCAGTGTAAGGAATTGAAAACTACATGTAATACCTCACCCTCGAAATCTAAGGCCCAGGATGGTGTTCTTCGGTGCTTCCGAACCCAATGTTTATTCATTAATTGTAATGCATTATGAATAAAAATTCGAGGATCGTATCTCCATACCTAGAAACAGTACCATCACAATTTTTTCACGGTCATGGTAGTGGACCACTAATACCTTACCCTCAAATTTCAGTCCCTGGAATAGGGGTCTTAGATGAAAGGCGCAGAAAACGAACAGTGATCGATCTCATAACTCCTATAAGCAATACAAAATGGGGTGCCTAGGAGGAGTAAGCATTCCCTATCGACCGGTCACACCCGCCGTGAGCCCTATATTTTTACCAGGTAAACGGAGTTATCCGTAGTCAAAATCAGTGTTTCCGAGCCCGATGTTTATTCACATAGCGTAATGCATAATGAATAAAAATTGGAGGGTCGTATCTCCATAACTAGAAAAAATATCATCACCATTTTTCCTCAGTGTGAGGAGTTGATAACTTATACCTTACCTTCTAATTTCAAGCTCCGGGGTAGGGATCTTCGATGTTTCTGAACCTGATGTTTATTCACTAAGTATAATGCATTAAGAATAATAATTGGAGGGTCGTCTCCATAACTAGAGAGAGTACTATCATAATAGAGTTGACCACTTATAGCTTAATATCCTCAAAATTTCAGTCCCAGGGGTAAGGGTCGTCGATGCCTCTAAACACGATGTTTATTCACTAAGTGTAATACATTATGAATAAAAAAAAATGGAGGGACAGATCTCCGTAACAAGAGAGAGTACCATCACCATTTTTTCACAGTGGCGGGGGTTGACCACTAATACGTCAACCTTAAAAATCAAGACCCCGGGGTTGAGGTCTTCGATGTTTTCGAACCCGATGTTTATTCACCAAGTATAATGCATAATGAATAAAAATTGGAGGGGCGTATCTCCATAACTAAAAGAATACCATCACAATTTTTTCACAGCGTGAGGAGTTGACCACTAATACCTTACCCTTAAAATTTCAGGCCCTGGAGAAGGGGGTCTTCGTTGTTTCCGAACCCGATGTTTATTCACCAAGTGTAATGCATCATGAATAAAGATTGGAGGGTCGCATATCCATAATTGAAGGAGTTGACTACTAATACCTCACCCTAGAAATTTCAGGCCCCGGGGTATGGGTCCTCGATGTTTCCGAACCCGATGTTTATTTACTAAGTGTAATGCATTATGAATCAAGATTGGAGGGGCGTACATGTATATCTCTATAATCACAGAGAGTACAATAACAGTTTATTTCAGTGTTGAGGTTGTTCACTAGCACCCCATCCATAGAATTCCAGTCTAGTTTTCTTTTTTATGCATATAAAATTTTGAATTGCGAACTGCGTTCTAGAACGCAGTTTACTAGTGAATTGCGAATAATGAACTGCGAACTGTGCTCCAAAATCTGAATGCCCATCCTTGGTAGATTCATTCTTCCACTCTGTAAACTTCTTTTATCCTGTAATCGGCGTCTCTCTAGGTCGTTGGGATTACCGTGAATGGGCACGGTGACCTCTTGATCACAGTGACCTACAACCAAAGTGGACAGCGCGTGCTATGCAGATTATACTAAACTCGTCACCTCCAAAATACCGCTCCGGACAAGGTCCATGATTGTAGTTTTGTCGTGTGGAATTCCTGATGGGATTACAGGGAATTTCTGATGGGATTACAGGGATTTCACACAAAGTACAGACGTAACAGAGGGCTTTACAATCTGCCAAGGTCCAATGTGTTTTAAAATATAGTCATATTCTAGACGGTTTCAAATTATCAATGCTTAAACTTTTAAAGATTTTCATGAGCTTAAAGAAGAATACAACACTTATCATGAGGCCATCTTTTAAGAACATATTGAATGAATGATTATTTAGTTTGTTTGCATAATAGGGATATGGAAATGATGGAAGAAGTTGGGTCATTGGTTTATGCATGAAGTCGATCTCGCATAAATTACTCCATGCCTCTGACTCGCTGATGGCCTCCAAATAAATAGCTTATGCATCATTTTATTCGTTCAACCACAGGAACGCGAGCATGGTAATTTCTACGCGTCTCTGCAAGCACCTGCTATTACATGTACCTTTACTGGTGTCTATTAGACCATCTGGTATCAAGTCAACAAGACAAAGAATAGTGTTTCAATGAATTAAGGACATGTCAATGGACTTTGTGACGAAAGTAAGCCAAACAGTTTTGTAAGCAGGGGCGTTAGCAAGTATTTGACATTGGGGAGGCGAACTGGATCGAAGGGGGGGGGGGGGGGGTCTAACTAACATGTTTTACTTAAATTCTGATTTCCACCTAAATCTTTATATCCTTTCCTATTCTATCAATGTCGTAAAGACACCACCAGATAATACTGATAAGCCAGACCCCAGCATCATGTAAGATGTTCATTACTTTTGAACTTCAATTCTTAATTTGCAGACACTGGAAATTTGATGAAGCAATACTGAATAACAATTTCATTTTGGATTCATTGACTTATCGATCACATCGCAATATTCATATTCTGAATTAAGCTTAAGATGTTTCATAATCTTTTGCCTGAAAATAAGAGAAATAAAATAAAGATTTAAAAAAAATATTTTCACAAATATTGTGTTTAGTGTAATTAATGTATTTGAACCGATGATTTCAATAACATGTAATATATAAGATTTATTTCCTTTTAAAATATCATAGGTAAAAAAAAATCTCAACAAGTTGTTTTAGATGTTAAATTTTAACTAATTTTCAGTATTTTCCTTTGATTTATATGCTCATAAATTCTAATATTTTTCGATAATTTTTAATGACGTGCAACTTAGAAACATTAAAGCTTCCAAACATCGATCGACCAATCAAGTAGACAATGAGCAATTGGTAGCAAACCCGCACTTACAGCAAGGAAGCCCCTTTTATTGTTTACACCCGCCAGGTACAGGTATACAGACATACATGTACAGGTATACAGACATACAGGTACAGGTATACAGACATGCATGTACAGGTATACAGACATACAGGTACAGGTATACAGACATACAGGTACAGGTATACAGACATACAGGTACAGGTATACAGACATACAGGTATACAGACATACATGTACAGGTATACAGACATACATGTACAGGTATACAGGTACAGGTATACAGCCATACATGTACAGGTATACAGACATACAGGTACAGGTATACAGACATACAGGTACAGGTATACAGACATACAGGTACAGGTGTACAGACATACAGGTATACAGACATACATGTACAGACATACAGGTACAGGTATACAGACATACAGGTACAGGTGTACAGACATACATGTAAAGGTATACAGACATACAGGTACAGGTATACAGACATACAGGTATACAGACATACAGGTACAGGTATACAGACATACATGTACAGGTATACATACATACAAGTATACAGACATACATGTACAGGTATACAGACATAAAGGTCCAGGAATATAGACATACAGGTAGAGGTATACAGACATACAGGTACAGGTATACAGACATACAGGTATACATACAGGTACAGGTATACAGACATACAGGTACAGGTATACAGACATACATGTACAGGTATACAGACATTGTATTGTATTGTTTATTGACCAAGAACCATACAGTTCATAGGTATAAAGTATATACAACAACTTATACAATGAAATGATAACAAAACATAATATATCATACTGATGTACATGGACAGGATAGAATGGATACTGAGGATAATCTTATAATAACTGAGATCTAATAGATGAACATTTATATAGGTATTTACCAAGTTTACATAATTCCGTAATATTTCCAGTTGATAATAGTTGGATAAGTTTGAAAGTGGACTGGCGGCCGTTTCACTAACCGATCGTAGATCGTAAGCGTAGACTTAAATGTGAACGTAGCACGTACGACCGTTTCACTAAAAGTTACGATTTACGATCAGTATTGATCGTAACCCTACGAGTGGTCTAGGGTTATCGTAAGTGCTCCTACATCCACGTAAATGAGCAATATGGCTGCCATGCTGGCCCCGCCTGAGATCATTTTGTGGTAGTATTTACCTGACCGAGTTTGTTTATACTTTGTAGGAAGAAAACAATCACAATGACTTGCAGTCTGCTTTTGCACAAAAATATTGTACAGTCCGAGCCCGAATCTTAAATCAATATTAGAGTTGTCCTTCTTTGTTATGCACAACCACAGAAATGTCAGTCTCACAGGGGTCAAGTCCGTTTTGGGCCCGGGCTCTGTGATACCACAAATATAGTAAATTCATTGTATCACAGAGTTCGGGTCCAAAAACGGACCTAGCCCCCGTGACCAATTTGCTGAAATAAATCTAAAGACAATGCAAGAATTCATATTTTAAAAAGTGAGGAGGGGGTAGTCAATAGATCAAACTTTGCATGTAACAATAACGAGAACAGTTGTTAGAAAAGTAATAGGGGGGGGGGGGTGTGTATTGCTACATATGCCTGCATCATCGTTAGTTAACATTAGACAGGATCCAAGACATTAATATTCTCATGTTTAGAAATTAAGTTTCTTTAGTAACAGTTGATTTAATGATCCGAGACGTTGCGATTCGACGTACTCAGCTATTTTTTTCCCGTCAGATCAATACCTTTGATGCAACTGACTAACTGCATAATACATACACATTTTAAGGAAAATATGATAATAAAATGATTTGGTAATGGGAGAGGGGTTAAAATCCCAATTTTCCAAGTGGATCGTTTCTGTGCTTTTATGAAGGTCGTTAGAAATTAAACATACAGACTAGACCTATATGTATACACAGACAAGGGAAGGGTCATTATCGGACCCTTGGGGTTCCGACCCCTTTTTATAAAGTGCACTCCCGTGGGGATCCGGGTTAGAATAGGTCCTCAGTACCTCTGCTTGTCGTTAGGTTTCGTGAAACGCTCGTATACGTGCGAGTCAAATGATCTTAAACGTAATCGTACGTTTACGATCTACGATCGCTTAGTGAAACGGCCGCCTGGCGGCCGTTTCACTAAGTGATTGACTCGCAATTGACTCTCGAGTCAAATGATCTTAAACGTAATCGTACGTTTACGATCTACGATCGCTTAGTGAAACGGCCGCCTGGCGGCCGTTTCACTAAGTGATTGACTCGCACGTATACGAGCGTTTCACGAAACCTAACGTAGTCGTAACACTTACGATTGCGATTTACGTCTGACTTTTTAGAACTCTTTTCTCTATGGAGGTAGATTTAAAATTAATCCTACCATGGAAAGAAATATTCATTCATTATTTCTTCATGGTTTTAAACATATCCTTATCGTCTGCAATAACCCATGCAAGTTGTCAACAAAAATAATGGAAATTTTGAGCCCGATCTCTAGTGTAACGTAAAGAAAATTCCTAGAATGTTTAAACAATTGATAGAATAATTCTTATTGACTTTCATGTAACTAAAATTGGGGGGGGGGGATGATATAAGAAATGACATAAAATATTTTCATTTTAGAATTTTAAATGTCATCTATCTGTCTGCTCATGTGAGCCAAATTTCCATCAATAAGTAAACTATGTTCAACGGATTAAAAAAAATAAGAAAATGAAATTCTATTGATAAAAGGAAATAATAAAATGAAAATAAAATTGCACACAAGTATAGGAAATTTTATCCTACATCAAACCATGGATATGTACTCCGGCGTTTAATCATTGTTGTAAAATACGCTGTAACAGTACTAATGACATATCTATTCACTTATTTGTATAAATTTCAAACAAATCATGGGCTCAATTTGTCCCTAAAATGACTTGAAATTTATTTTCCCCATGTGTTTAATTATCTTATATATATATATTTTTTTTTTCGTTTAGGCATGTAAGCTAACTTCCGTCTTTACGTGATGATGTATAATCCAGATCATTTATTAATTTTTTTTATTGACATTACATTTTATGATGATTGATTTTTATATTGTTTAACGTCCCTCTCGTAAATTTTCACTAATATGGAGACGTCACCACTGCCGGTGAAGGGCTACAAATTTAGGCCTATGATCGGCGCTTACGGCCATTGAGCAGGTAGGGATCTTTGTCGTGCCACACCTGCTGTGTCACGGGACCTCGGTTTTTGCGGTCTCATCCGAAGGACCGCCCCATTTAATCGCCTCCTACGACAAGCATTTATTCGTCCACTTCTTTGTTAGTTTTCTGTTGTACCTCGCACTCGAAACTTATTCCAAGCACTATAAACAGTTGATATAGGAATTCTTAATAATTTTCCAACTTCCCCGGAACTTTCACAGACCTGAACTAATGCTACGATGTTTTCTTAGCAGCCTATACCGAGTTCCGATGTTTACAACCCATATTTTCTAATCACTCCAACAGAGTTGCAGACGAACACAAACATCATTACGTCACATAATTGACCTTCAACTTTTTAAATACATCATCGGTGAAAGAATAACTCATGTCTGTGCAAAGAGAGATAACCCGCAATGTACGATACTCGATAAACACGTTTGAAAAATGACGCGATCGTGCGAATACTTTTGTCCAGTCTGTATATCCCCCCCCCCCCCCCACACACACACACACACAATATCTGTTCTCGTTATTATTACATGCAAAGTTTGATATATTGACTACACCCCCCCCTCACTTTTTGAAATATGAATTCGATCTTGCATTGTCTTCATATTTATTTCAGCAAACTGGTAACAAGGGCTAGGCCCGTTTTGGACCCAAACTCTATGATACAATGAATTTACTATATTTGTGGTATCACAGAGCCCGGGCCCAAAACGAACTTCACCCATGTGAGACTGACATTTCTGTGGTTGTGCATAACAAAGAAGGACAACTCTAATACGGAACTTTCGGGATATGCCGGAACGACCGATTATATTTGACGTTTATACACCACGTTCACGTGATAATAACCAATTGTAGGGCAAAGTTGACATCGATACATATGGTGTTTCGCCAACAGACGGTCCGTAAAGAGCTATGCGCAGTCCCACGATGACGTTCCAAGTCATTATTGGTGCTTAGTACCTGGGTGTAAATTAGATGGTAGGGAAAAGGCGCATTTAGACGCGTACCATTGGATGCAAGGCGTGAAGTTTTACCGATATCCTCAAGATATTCCCTAGATTTCCCGCGCCGACTCGTATAATTAATAAATTGTATTTTCCTATAAAATGGTTGTAGTGATTCCTTTCTTTCAAAGACAGCATTTAAATGCAGGAAATTGATAGCAATTGAAACAAAGTACTTAAAGTACTCGTGGGAGTTGAACATTGTGGAAATTCAGTTAGAAAAGATAGTACTGGAATGGTAGGGGGATAAATGACTGAATATTATCATGATTTTAGATACAAATCAACTGTTGTTGTTTTTCAAAGCGTTACAACAGCAAACATGGATAATGGAAGGCCCATGGGCCACAACGCTCCTCGAGTAACTGAAGTCGTGTTGTTGTTTTCTAGAATTTCACCCCTTTATATTCTCATGAAAAATGTGACCATGCACATATTATGGCCCAAACATTCAATTGAATCAATATGGTTATCAATGCCTTGCAGTTATGAAGAAATTTTTCCCCTGTATATATACATTCAAGTTTAATCCTAGTTATAGCTAATTCTAAGGATTCATTACTTGAAAAGGTAGTCCAATATGCTAAACTGTCACCTGAGTATACTACAGTCCTGAAGAGGATCAATGGAATGGTAAGTAATTGTATAATAACTCAAAATAAATGAAATGCAAAAAAAGTAAAAATTGTCGGGCATCGGAAATGCACAAGCCGAGTTGCGCAAGGAATGGGCATAGAGGGAACCGGGAGAAAAGTTTTCAAGAATTATCAAGCAGGGAGCAAAATTTTGCGTACATAAATTTCAGCCGACTTAAATCCTTTGTAACCTTGACCTTTAACCCTTGACCAAAATCAATAGGCTTCTTTGTCTCATCAAGGGCGATAATCCATCTAAGTTTAATTGAGATCCTATAATTTGTTAAAAAATTATAGTGCAGAAAACAAAATTTTCTCCAAATTTCAGTCTATTTATAGCCACTGTGACTTTGACCTTGTGACCCCGGAATTGATAGGCTTCTTGTCTTACTTAATCGATCTAAGTTTGATTGAGATCCTATAATTCGTTCAAGAGCTATGGTGCGGAAAACAAAATTTTCTCCAAATTTCAGTCTATTTATAGCCAGTGACCTTGACCTTTGACCTAGTGACCCCAGAATCGATAGGCTTCCTCATCTTACTGAGGGTGACAATCCATCTAAGTTTGAATGAGATCCTATAATTTGCTCAAGAGCTATGGTGCGGAAATGAAATGTTGATGCGTGCCCGCCTGCCCGCCCAAAGGCACTTCATCAGATCATAAGCCGAGTTCGACTTCATCGCAACTCCGCTAAAAATGAAACACTAGTCAAATAATGTTATTTATTGCCAAGGTATTTAGGATATTATACTGTGGCTCAAACAGGGGGTGAATGAACCTGACAGTATGGAAAGCATATAGTGGAATCAGACTTGTGATGCTGGAAATCTATAGTGATTAATAAACTATACATGTACAAGATCCATAACTATTTTTTTCTCTCAGTTTGTGAGGGAGAATCCTCATGTCTCTTTCATCTGTAGACAAATAAACAATGTGTTTTGACCAGAGCAATTTCCAATCCTTTTTGCAGCATAAATTCAACATTGTAGCAACTGGGTTAAACTTTGATAGTGAAGTAATACATGGCAGCACCTTATCCCATGCTCTTAAAATTTCTGTTTGACACACACTCATGACATCCACTCAAACATTACAGAGTGCAGCAAAATCCCATTGTAATAGGGGATTCAAAATTGATAACTGGTACAAAATATGGTACATACTATTAAAAAAGGATAATGAATTTGACATATTGATGTCTTGGAAAAGGAAATTCTGACATCGGGGCTCTAAGCGTTTTCAAACATTGTCATTTGATAAAAGTGTTCTACATTTTTAAAAATAGAGATTAATATGTCTTTACATACATAGGTGAGAAAGTTTCCATTATTCCTAGCCGAGACATACCATGTATGCGCAAAAAATTCATAAACAAATATCACACTACTCACGTAGAAAATGTGGACCTTACCGTCATCAAGTGCAGCGAAACACGCCATTTCGAGATTATAGTCGACGAAAGCTCGGTAACAGTAATGAATAAGGTACACTCATTTTGTATCTATTTTATGACTTTCTTTATTAAAAGGAACAGTTCTCTAATGTGTAACGTGCAATTACTACGTAATTCAATAACTTGAAGCATGAAGCAGTTTCACTTTGCCACCGGATATAAGAAATTTTATTTCGTATTCCGATCCCAATCGAAAGTTGTTGACTGGGAATGACGTGTTTTAATTCAATCTACATGTAACATCAAGCATTTTTTATTTCACATTAAAAAAAACTCAAATATATAAACATACACAATGTTGTAGAGTTATTTCTTGTAAATTTTCTGAGGTTTCGCACCATATTCGATATTTCGCGCCACGGTGTCAATAGGGCATGTGTGCAGTTGTCGTTTGTTTCCCTATCAATGTTTATAGGTGACGCTGCGCTACAAACGACAATTTTCAACCTTATCTTTTATTTTTCTATGTCTATCAGTATCAATTTGATCGAAATCTTGTATTCAAATTGATTTGAATACAATATCATTGCATTTATTTACATGTCAATTATTAAAATTAGATTAATTCAGAAAAGTTACATGGATTATTTAATGGCGGATGTTTATAAAAGTTTATGTTGATTTACCTAGGAGTAAATCAGCTGACACAGAACCCCCGCTGACGACCACTATACAAATCAATACAAATTACTGCGCAGAAAAGTGCGTGATGACCCAGGGAGATTGAACATAGTTCAACTCCCAATATTCGATGTTTGTTTACTTAGTTGTTATTGTAATCGGTATTTACTAATATTTTGAACATACATACTTGGAACAGATTTTGTAAGATACAATTGTAATTTAAAACCTTCATTGACATATTTATATAAGTTACATTTTGGTGACGTCTCAAAAACACTATAAATTTCTTGTATAAACACATCTTGTAGTCTTTGCTTTACTTCAGATAAAAATTTGTTTTCATTTATATCATAAGTACAATTCCATACATTTCCAAATCCTAAAGAATATAATAAATTTCTTACATATGTCAACCAACAAGTATAAGAATTTGAGTCACAAACATCTAACATTTCCTGATAAATACTCTTTAAAATACAATTATTTGTCTTCTTTAGTTTTAACCAATATTTCAATATTATATACTTTCTTAGCACATGTAGAGGTGTCCGTCCTAATTCATTGTAGACCATCATAGACATAGTAGACTTCTTGACACATAAAACTTTTTTACAAAAATTCAAATGAACATTTTCCAAATCATTTGCTGGATGTGAGACCCAAACTTCACAACTATAATTTGCTAGACTTCCTATATACATATCAAACAATGACAACTGTGTACTTACATTTAAATGCAATTTTTTCATTTTGGTTAATAGGCTACTTAAAATTTTACAGACATACAGGTACAGGTATACAGACATACAGGTACAGGTATACAGACATACAGGTATACAGACATACAGGTACAGGTATACAGACATACAGGTACAGGTATACAGACATGCATGTACAGGTATACAGACATACATGTACAGGTATACAGACATGCATGTACAGGTATACAGACATACATGTACAGGTATACAGACATACAGGTATACAGACATACAGGTACAGGTATACAGACATACAGGTATATAGACATACAGGTACAGGTATACAGACATACAGGTACAGGTATACAGACATGCATGTACAGGTATACAGACATACATGTACAGGTATACAGACATACAGGTATACAGACATACAGGTACAGGTATACAGACATACAGGTATATAGACATACAGGTACAGGTATACAGACATATAGGTACAGGTATACAGACATACAGGTATACAGACATACAGGTACAGGTATACAGACATACAGGTACAGCCATACAGGTATACAGACATACAGGTACAGGTATACAGACATACATGTACAGGTATACAGACATACAGGTATAGGTATACAGACATACATGTACAGGTATACAGACATACATGTACATCCCATTGTTTTATTATGATCCGTGGAGTCTGAGAGTGGCATTATTTTTACTATGGTCTATGATCCCTGGAGTCTGAGAGTTACACTGTTTTACCTTGCTCCGTGGAGTCTGAGAGCGACATTGTTTTACCATGCTTCGTGGAGTCTGAGAGTGGCATTGTTTTACCATGCTTCGTGGAGTCTGAGAGTGGCATTGTTTTATCACGGTCCGTGGAGTCTGCGAGTGGCATTGTTTTACCATGTTCCGTGGAGTCTGAGAGTGGCATCTTTTTGCCATGCTTCGTGGAGTCTGAGAGTGACATTGTTTTACCATGGTTCGTGGAGTTTGAGAGCGACATTGTTTTACCATGGTCCGTGGAGTTTGAGAGTGGCATCTTTTTACCATGCTCCGTGGAGTCTGAGAGTGGCATTGTTTTACCATGGTCCGTGGTGTCTGAGAATGGCCTGGAAGTTCATACTGCCATGTAAAAATCAAAACGTTATCATTATCACATTTCGGAAAACGGAAACGTTGTTCCGCATCTACATTTGATTGCGACGTAGGTCGAGTAGAGATCTACTTTAATTGTTATTTTTACTGTTTCATCGTTGCTGATAAACATTGATATTTCATTCTCAAATACCACATTCGTAGTAGGCAGCACGTTTGATTTTGCCGTTTACATGTATCATACTGGGCGATACTTCTGTTGAATTACTTACAAATAGGATAAAACAAAATCTAAAGAACATGTGTTTTAGTAGTCCACATAACCCCGTTTTGCGGATTATGTTTTGATCCTATATTGGCAATAAAAGCAAAGCATAAATTTGGTCTTTATTTGACAAATGTCTTGAGAATAAAGCGGCATTTGTTAATAGGAACATATCGCATGCATTTAAAGATTTGCAGATAAAGTCTTCTTTAATACATGTTTCTACGGGACGAAGAAGACATCTAATTAATACATTCGCCTTAGTATTGATTTATGATATCAAAAACGTTTAAATTTCATATTTTTCTCCTTTACAAAGACAAAGCAATCGAGTTCACCATAAAATCTTTCAATGGTGATTCAACATTTGATTCAAGAAATGATTTCTGGTATAGCCATGAACGTCAAGGACAGAAAATGAAAAAAGCAATGAATTCTATTTAGATTTTGTTCCCAGTCTTTAATTAAGCCTATGATTTTTTAATATCCACGCATATATCTTCATACTCAATAAATCATTAATTTTGCTCATTAAGACGACAAAAAATCTCAATTATAAACGAGTATCAAATATTAAAGGGGGATATATGAGGATGACTAAATGATCCGCCTATTCATTTAACGTGGGGAATATAACGTCAAACGTAAACGTCACAATCAGCTTCGATTATTTTCTCTTTCAAACCAAACAATCGAAGAGTGATACACACAGATGCCACAAACTGTGCCAGAGCAGAAAATTGTAACGAAAAATATACTTAAGGGGTACTCTACATCGTCATGATGTTTGACTTCCTTTTAAAACATGGATGAAAATATATATATCAGCAATATTTGTTTACAGTGTATTCATTTAAAAAAAAGAATTCGCCTAGCCGAATAGCTCAGTAGGTTAGCACGTCGACGAGAGAAAAAAAACCACCAGCACGTCGACTGCTGAACTGTAGATCGCGTGTTCGAGTCCAACGGGTTTTTTTTTTTTATTTTTCTCAGATTGCTTTCAACTAAAACTGTATTTTTTTTACTAAATAAATATTGTTGTACATATCCTCCACTTTTCATCCATATCAAATTTCTGTGGTGTAGCATGCATCCTTAAGGCAAAAGTGCTGCATCTAGTTGCAGAAAACAAAATCAGATCTACTTCAAATTGTAAATTAATGATCAAATGTTACTGTGTAAATCTAATCGATGGTGATAATAAAACAAAAAATAGCATTTGATGTCTTCTCTTTTACTGAAGTAATTGAAAAGGCAATTCCGTATTTGTCGATAAAACATGTGCGTTTGAATACAATATGTAAATTCAAAGGTTGGGGTCTTTATCTGTCTGAAATACTCAATATGTATGCCTTACATGAACCGTCTACCTATCATGATGTCACTAGGGTCACATGTTCTCTGGAATAGAATGGCGAGAAACCTGACTTTGCTGCTACTTTTTCTGATTTTGTTTCCTGCTGCGGAATCAAAGTGTTCAGCATCAACGTATTGTGATATTTTGTTATGGGCTAAATGGTCAGATTGCTCCACGGGTTGTGGTGAAGGAATCAGGTATCGTCTGCCCGGATTGTGCTGTCCGTCAGGTGTTACGGCTGAGACCATTTTTGAGGAATGCGCTGTAAAAAGGTGCAACATGACGGAGAGTGATTACAATCAAACGAAAGTCTGTCACGCGACGGAAAAATGTTACTCAGGTAAAATAACACGCGATTAAAATAATATTTTTATCTTTCAAGAATTGAAAACCTTGGCGTCAAATGCTTGAAAACTAATTTTTTAATTTCAATTGTTTTAAAACCGTTGTGTCCCAGCATTTACAAATGTAATTCTTGTAACTAACTATGCACTAAATGTTTTCCTATATTTCCTCTCTCTCTCTCTCTCTCTCTCTCTCTCTCTCTCTCTCTCTCTCTCTCTCTCTCTCTCTCTTTCTATCTTTCTCTCTCGTTTTTAAAAAAAAAAAAATAGAGCACAAACAGTCCTTTTTAGATAAACTCTTGAAGACAATTAAAAGGGAAAAACATTACGAAAACAATTTACACTTGACATTTTGAATTTCCAATTGGAATCACAAAATGTTTTAAAATCATCGTTTCTCGTTACAGGTAATTTTTTGGGGGTGATAATACATTCTATTAAAGTACTAAGCGTGCAATGAATCATTTATATCTCTGTGAATATATTTCATATGTAAATGTATATAAAGACTAGATTAGAAATGAATCTTTGTGATGATTAGCTTGAATTCAGATACTAGTACAGGTGTAATAAAATGTGTATCTAAGAAATTAATTAATAGATCACATTGACGCATACAATGTTTTGTCAGCAAGAGTCTCATGCTGTTTTCTTGTATTTTATTTCTTGTTTGAACCTTTATCTAAAATATAAAAACGCATAATTGCTAAAAACTCTATTCATTTACTTTGATTTCACAAGACATGTCATACAATTACATGAAGCACACAGTAGATGGGGGGGGGGGGGGGGGGGGGGGGGGGGCTCTAGACTAAGCATTTATTCACAAAAGTTAAAGCAATCATAAAACGAATCAAGTTCATTTACAAACTATAAGAATATAAGAAATGAATGTCTAGTTTGTGTTTATCACGGAGGATAAAAACCACACAAATGACACCATTGTTTTATACCCTGTAAAGCTGACAACACAGACATCTATTACTTATAGAAACCGCATCGACAAAAAATATTCACAAAAATTATGCAATGAAATCAATTTTGCCCATTTTGATAGCATGGAGACTTATGGGGGAAATGTGTCTTCGTTATTGTCTTCCTAGCTTTGGTACCTCTCTATATAAAGTGCTGGGTCGTACTCATAACATATGTCATTTAAAATTATGTTTTAGGTGTTGTGAAATCAACGCCTCAAACAACATCAAAGTTGGCAGAAACAGCTGCGACCATGTCTGGAGACACAGCAACTACAAAGTGTGAGGAGAGAGAGAGAGAGAGAGAGAGAGAGAAGAGAGAGAGAGAGAGAGAGAGAGAGAGGGAGAGACTTGCAAGTATATATCAATATTCCTATTTATCCTCTGGACCCATTTGTAATCAGTGGTGCCATCACACAGTTTTATGATGTACGTCTTAGCTGTAACAGTGGCTTCTATAATCACGTAAAAAAAAATAAGAACATTGAAAATATGAGATGAATATCGTATTTAAGAATTTATCGATGTGTCAGATTGTTGGTCACGGGAGGGGTGTGTGTCCATCGTTGAATGAAATCATGTATATAAGTAATGTTAATAATAAATCTTCATAGAATGATAAATATGGGCCTAGCCAAAACTATTATAAGTATAACTAACAATGAACACCTACACAATATTATGCTGATCATGTTGTAAACCAGTTGCAACGTCTCGGCTTGCCGGGAAGGCCCGAGAATGTGTTGTAGACCTAAGCGTCTATGACGTTGTCTCGTTCTGGGTTCTTAATTCTGGAAATTTTCATAAGGCTGATTCAAGACTAAAATCACGGATTAAAGAAACGAACAGTCATATTTTATTTATTCAACAATTACCAAAACTTATCTCTTCTGCAAGATCAAAATCAAGCATCGACGAACAGAAGATTTACTTCATATCGTGCACTTTTACATGTCATTAAAAAGAAAACTGACTTAGATCCACCAACGCCACTTTATTCTCATTTTTGCTATATCAGAATAGTTTATCGAAAACAAAAGTAGGTTTTTACTTAATTTTACGATATTTACTGATCGAGTTTACAAGATTCTGTTATAGCTTACAGACTTCACCTCACATACGAAACAATATTAAAGGTGCAAGGAGTAACTCCGGAGCAAGCGTTTCCGAGTTTATTGGCAACATTTGTTAATCTATAAGTATAGATGGTGACGTCGTTATGGTAAAGCACGTGAGAGTTTCGGCAAAATGTTTCCATACATCGGGTTCATAATTCACCTTAGTTTATGACGCATGCGAGATATTGTAGACAGTGCATTGTAATCCAACTTCTCTGATATGACCCGCCCTTAGAACCTTAGAAGTCTCTTGTCAAGTAATGTGTTGGAATGTGAAAGATTATAAGACTCTCCTATGAGTAGCCATGGAATATACTTGGTAATTCCACCCGAGGGTTGCAGAAAAGCGGTTACCGTAAAACCCGAGGGTTTGCCGAGGGTGGAATTATATGTACTTTAATATTTCATGACTACTCATAAAACTTGAAAAGAGAGTATTTTTCTCTGATATTTCTGATTATTTTTCGTTTTCCTTGTGCCCAGAAACGCCATATTAAGAATTTTAAAATTGATTAGATATTCTCTACATGTATGCATTAGAACTAAATCAACCGATTAATGAAGTTAGTCTTTCAGTGCAACGCGAAGTCATCTGATCTTCTACCGAGTCCCAGTTAGGCCCAATCAAAATCGTGCGTTTTCTTTTCAAAGGAACATTGATACTGATATTAAATGCACAGTTGTTAAACGACGGGTGTGTAAACAGAGATTCCAAGTAGGTTTTGTTAGTGGACATAGACTTTGATTTTACTTTCATTTCCATAGACAGTTATATCCAAACCTACAAAGGCTCAAGTCTCATATCTAACAGTGGAGACACTTGTTACATCGGAGAAACATCTGGACGAGATGCCATAAGTATTAAATTCTTTGGGAAGGGGACATTGAATAAATCACACGATTTTTCTTTTAGAAGAAATTTCGTCAGTAATTAAAGGTAACTGGATATGGTCATGCTTAACAAGCAGACGATTTAACTCCACGTAACTATGTCATTCATAGGATCTCTTTACTTTATTTGTGTAGATATGAGAAAAGTATCTGCTACAGCCTTAATATAGGTCTAAATGCTACAGCTGGTGACTCCTTGATATGAGAGTAAAGGTCTCGAGGGACGTAAAAGGCATCATTTCAAAAGTATGTTTGCCATATCAGATTCAGCTATTTTTCGTAACCAGTTCTTCAAATATATCCATCAATATCTTACAGCCATTCAGCAAAATTGGTCCCAGACAACATCACCAGTAACCTTGATACGGACAAGCAACAGTCCTTCCATCGGTAAGGGCGAATACAACTGATGCATGGTTTCTAAAATAAGTTTTACTAATGAGTGATCCATTTCGTATCTTCTACATTCTTAAACAGACAGGTGCGTGTGAAATATACACATCATGTTGGAATTCCCCTGACACGCGTGGGGCTATTTATAGACACTTACACTGTACAATTTGTGTGTACCCACTATATTTACATTTTAAATAGTCTTCTCCCTGTTTTCTACATGCATGTAATTAAGGGAAAGTTAATAACTTTAAAAACTAATTAATCTGCTTTAAAGTAATTATGTACAAAATTAATACATACACATCGGATCATACAGCTTTAACTATTATGTTGCCCTTTTGAAAAATCATTCTAAGTTTTATCTGAAATGTTCACTGACATGGGGTCTGTTAGAAAAACATGCTGCTAATATAATTATTCAGATATTACATTTACTACTTTTCATTTAAACATTGCAGCAACAGTACTGCGTTTTTTTTCAGCTGTTTTGCCAGTTTCCCCTCAAACAACAGAGTTAACAACGTCACTGACGACCATGTCAAAGGACAGAAAAAGTAATAACATAAACTGAAAGAGAGAGAAGGAGATGAGCGTGTCTTCAAGTAAATCCAAATTGATATTCATAAGCATTAAATAACATGAATCTCATTTATTCTAACGCCTCCTTTTGCAGCCTTTTCAGAAGTGTCAAAGACATACCTTCCAAGACCATTCGGTACGTGTTCGAATAGAAATATATATATACGTGTGTGTGATGCGTGCGTGTGTGTGTGTGTGTGTGTGTGTGTGTGTGTGTGTGTGTGTGTGTGTGTAAAATCATTGACATATTTGTTTGAATAGATTCATAGATATAAGTGTTAATTAAGAAATTAAGCTTATGTAATTCTTTTCTTGATGTAGGTATCAAAGGAAAAATTGGCCGGAAAACTTCATTAATGCGCAAAGCGCATTAATGAAAAAGTTTTCCGGCCAATTTTCCTTTGAAACCTGAATCAAGAAAAGAATCATATAAGTTTCATTTCCTGTCATTTGTTGTGGGGTTTTTAAAATAGAAAACAAATAGTTTCTCTCCTCAAAGAGCTTTAATTAACGTTTTTGAAATGGCACATAGGAATACATGTATGTAACAATGAAAACAACACTAAAAATGGCGCATAGGAATACATGTATGTAACAACGAAAACAACACTAAAACTGGCTCGACATACGTTCAGGTCAGGTAGAGTTACTGTGCAGAATTAAATGGATTATGCCCCCAAATTAAGGGTGCAGTGGTTAAAAGCTGAATTAGATATAAAGGAAGAGAACAATCGATGACTGGATGTATGCTGCATTGTGTTGGAGGAGACTGAACACTGGTTGTGTCGTAGGAATCTTGGAATGCGACTTGGCGCCATTTCAATATCAAGTAAAAAGCTTAACACCTCTTCAACTAAATCGCCCTCATTGTGAGAATGGGGAAGACGCATTCCAGAGAAAAGTAGTCCCGCGTGCTTAGTGTAGATGAACTCCGGACGAATTTTTTTTTACTAAGAAATCAAACGAATTTTTCATCCAATCAGCATCGTTGTTAAGTCATCTATTTAAAAGTTATTTGATGATAATAGAGTCATGTTCGAATTGAATTATAGATACAGTGTGATCTAATAGAATCATAATATATGTATTCAAATAGAATTATAGATATACGTGTTCGAATAGAATCATAGATACTGTACACGTCAAAATCTGCACAGGTTACAAACAATTAAATCCAACCCTCTTTTTGTTAGAATTGTGTTAAACTCAAATAGTTCAGAAACAGTGAAAACATTGTACAAGAGTAGCCCACCCCCGTAATTTTTGTTTTCTCTATCATAATATTGCTTCTTGCGTATCTGCTATGTAAAAGTGTGCACAAGTATGCAAGTTAATGATTTCATACATTTTGTATTGGAATATGTGCTGTCTAAATAATTTGATTGTGTTCGTACTGATTTATATCCGTGCTCAATTATGCCAAAATAATTCGATACGTATTTGTGCCGAGTTCTTTTCATTTACATTCAGATGATTCTTTTCATAAACAAACAGCAAATAATAGATGTCATCAATCTATTTCAATGCATTCTTGGCCTTTTTTCTCAATGACTAGTAACTTTGATCTTTTATATTGCATGATAAAAGACTTCTGACATTAATCATACAAGTTACACATAAGTAGATAAGAAGTTTCTAACCTCGAAGTAAACAAAAAGAAAGACAACCGATCCCAATGTAAATATTGGTCTACTAATGGCGCGTCTTACACTTACCCCTGTAACCGTGCTCTGATACCAAGAATGAACACATTCTTCACGACCCTCCTCACCAAATTGCATTATACACTCTCTCTAAATAGGAACCATTACATGTTTTGCTTATTGATAGATTATGCATCGCCATATATATTTATTTTAGCATGTCAAATGATGTAATCTGCACAGTTTCGGTAGATTCATTTTTTCCTAAGTAATGCCTAGCGTATCATACATCTTTCGTAAAGGACCTTAAATCTGGAAGCCCCATGTCACGGTAAACATTGGTGCTACATAGAACATTGTATTGTACTTTTATTTGATTTAGGTATTGTGACACTTGTTGTATCAGTACTTTTATTTGATTTAGGTATTGTGACACGTGTTGTATCAGTACTTTTATTTGATTTAGGTATTGTGACACGTGTTGTATCAGTACTTTTATTTGATTTAGGTATTGTGACACTTGTTGTATCAGTACTTTTATTTGATTTAGGTATCGTGGCACTTGTTGTATCAGTACTTTTATTTGATTTAGGTATCGTGACACTTGTTGTATCAGTACTTTTATTTGATTTAGGTATCGTGACGCTGTTTGTGGTGTCGGCCCTGCTGTTTGCCTCTGTAGGATCGTGTGCGGTTTGTTTTGTGTTTGGTGTGAAAAGACACAGAGAGAAAAGGAAGAGAAATTCTATTAGTCCGTGTGACACTTGACGACAGTTATGTGTGTGGATTTTATTGTACCTTTTCTGTAACTTGTGATTGAGTTAAATCGGATCATTTTTCTTTTCTATTTAATGACTGTCATGAAATCATAAAAATTTATCTTAATATATAAGTTCATTTTTTTGTACCCGTGTCAACGTTTTTTCTGTCATTATGCCTCCTTATGCGCCCGTGTGTGTGTGTGTGTGTGTGTATGTGTGTGTGTGTGTGTGTGTGTGTGTGTGTGTGTGTGTGTGTGTGTGTGTGTGTGTGTGTGTGTGTGTGTGTGCGGGTGTGTGTGTGTGTGCGGGTGTGTGTGTGCCCATGTGTGTGTGTGATATTCAAATTGTAAATCGATTATGGGCCGGGAAGAACATTATTTGATATAAAATTGGAGAAGACTCATGCGTTTCTGCGGGAGACGTGTGTTTTCTAACTGATAAAGAATGACGTTTTTTAAATATTTCTTTCTTTTTTCTTTTTTATTTCTTTTTTTTTTTTTTTTTTTTGGACAAGAATGATTATGACCACGATAAAATAAAACATGGTATATGTAAAACTTCCGACAAGAATTTTAAATATCGAGACTTTTGCAGTATACATTCCGCACAGTGAGACATTCTATAATTAGAAGACAGAAAATGCGGGGTGTGCCAGGCCATCGATCTGGACGTACATGGATTTCACGAGAACTGATGTTAAACTTGATCATTACATTGGGTATCGTAAAAATGTTGCCAAGATTTTCGTCATATGGTAGGTTTGGGGAAAGTGGGGAGGGGGTTACAGCCGTATTTAATGATTATTTCTGTCCAAGTCGTGTGTTACATTGAATCCCGACAATTTTAGAAGTAATCTAATTTTAAAAAACCAGAAAGCCGGAAAGATCATGTGATGTTATAAATATAATCAGGCGCGTTGCATTGCATCGTGTATTGTAAGGGGGGAGCCGGAGAAGAAGTTGGTTTTACAGTTGTATGAAAATTCTTATCTTGGAATATAATCTGATGATTATATTTCCACTACACTACTACTATTTTAAAAAAAAAAAGGGGGGGGGGGTAAGGAACCAGCCTATAGATTGAAATTAAAAAAATGTCCAATTTTCCCTGTAATGATAGCGGGAAAAGAACAGTGTCAAAAATAGTGTGGAGTTAATCCCCACCTCCACCCCCTAGTGCTACGTAACTCAATGCAGGTCGAGCTGTTTAATACAATACAATTTGATTTTAATAATAATAATAATAATAAAAATATTTTCAAAATATTGAATCGCACGGGAAAAAAGAAAAAACCAACCCAGATTTCAACAGAAAGATTACATAAGATACGGATTCCATATACATGTAAATGTAATTAACATTGTCCAGGCGCGGATCTATAGAAAATGTTGGGAGTGAAAAAGTGTTGAAATTGTGAGATGTATTTTGTATTTTTTATCGTTTGCATTGGGTTTTATAGGCTAACTACCAAATAAAAACACTCTTTCAAAACGAATTTTAAATGACAAACGAATTTACAACGTATATTGCTAAGAGGTGTGATTAATTCACCCCACCCCCCTTTCAAACTAAATTTGTTGAATGTTGAAAATAATAATCGGTGTGTTAAAATCGATGTCGGATAACATACTAGTAAGCTTACAGGAGTTTTATCCCTCCCCTAACTGCTTGAATTTATAGATTTTTATTCCACAATCAATGCAGAAATAATGTTCCCGGAAATATATAAATTCTATACTTTGATACCACTCTCTCTTTCTCTTGCACTCTTTTTAAAACCAAAATCAAAGGGACATGTCTGTTGCAACCTCCGTACCCGTCTAGATCCGCCAATGTAATGTATATGCGTTGGTTGCACATGTAATTTGTGCATATCTAATTGCGTTTTGGTCGTCGAAAATATTGATTAAAGTTAATAATTAATTGATGATATGCTAAAGATATCTTGATCCTGATCAAAATAAGTAGGGGACTAATACCTTACAGTTTTTGAACATTACATCTGACTCAACATTATTGACTGCGAAAAAACAACAACTAACCACACAATGGACACATAAATAAAATCAATGACTAAAGTTATTTTGCAGTCATATTATTTTTCATTAATTACATAAAAACCCTTAACTGGCACTTAATCACTATCAGATATATTAATATAATAAATCCTTATATTGACGCTATGAATTGTGGACAGCAACCTGTATTCAAGGGGAAATAACTCGAGCTTCATTGTGAAGATGTATCCCATTTAGAGGTCTTCTTATTCAAATATAAGACCATGTGACTTTACGGAAACTGCCAAGATCAGAAATTTTCACGTGCAACGTCACAGAAAAGAAATTATACATAATCGATCGACTGGACTGATCGGACAAACGCATTTTCGTATCGATCGATCGGACAGGCGTAAACTGTTTATAGCTTGCTGTTGACTGTGGTACATTACGAATTAAGTTCAAATCTTATATAAGACTAGATGCTTTATTGAGTTACCAATAAATAGTTGCAACATATAATTAACGATTCTTTTCACTTAGTTCGTTCATCTCCGGATTTGATCAACATTGCTCTAAATATTTTACCAGTCTTCGCATTGGAATTTTCTCGCGCTTTATGAAGTGGCGCCCCCTAATTTCAATTCCTGAACCCGCCCCTTGTACATCTTTATTCTTGATAGAATTTGTACCTAGCCCGACCGGTCTTTTCGCTCAATTTTTACACCGATTTAGCTATGAAAGTTTGAAAAACCGTTGTTTTACAATTAGACTAGCTACATACATGTATCATAAAACGATAAATAAAAATCACGTCAAGTTTTGAGAACGGAAACTTGGGTTTTTTGTTGTTGTTGTTGTTGTTGTTGTTGTTGAATTCAAGAATAGATACAATTGCTTATTCATTTGTTTGACGCATGAAATGAACATTTTCTCGTCTTCTTTACGACAACTATTAGTCTTAATAGTCATCGTAAAATAATCGTCTAGAAGCCAGAAATTTTATGGACACTTTGAATAATTTCTAATCGTTCTGTTGAATATTTGGCATGAAGAGATCCTTTAGCGTTTTCATAGATACGAACACAGACAACAAACAAAAACATCTCTTAAATGCTTTACTGAGACCATTTGCAGACTTTGTATTGGTTTTCGTATTCTCAATACATAGAAAAAGATAATAATTTTATTGAACATTTGTTTTAGTTATTTTCACCATACAACAGTAAATTAAATGCGATTTTAGATAGAACCCTTAACTATATGACCAAATTCCCTATCACAACAAACTTTCAAGTCCTATAACAAATTAAATATTCATATGAATACTTTATGTCTTACGAAAATTTATCAATAACTATGGGGCGTTCGTGAACAAACCCTTCACCCTAGTTTTTTAAAAAGCTTATCTGAGGTGAAAGCTCGTGTGATATGGGTGCTGCTTTAGTATTTAGTGCTTTTCTTTTTTATTCCAATGGTCTTTAATTTAATTCAAGAATTTATTTTCATAAAATGAAACATTAGAATGGTTGATATTAAAGCATTTACTGGCATTACAAATAACACACTAAGAATGTGCTTTGTGCAGGGCAAGAAAGGGGTGAAAGTGTATGCTCTTCTTTCAGAAAATATCTGATTTCTTAAACGTCACCGAATTATTACGTCACAATGTACAGCACGTCATAAAGTGTACGACGTAACACACTCTCCCTTGCGATTAAACATAAACATACTGTGCGCTTGCTTGGAGGCGATACATTAGATAAGAGTAAAGCGAATGGAAAATCAAAAGAAGATGATTTCTGGACAAGTTTTCCGTTCTATGGCAGACGACAAGGATTCGAAAAATGATTCTGTACCCTATGAGCAGGTTGAGGACACCATCTCGAAAATTGTAGTTTTAAAAGCTGCAAATGCAAATGTTTCTTTATTCCTACCGTCATGGGCTGACGATGAATACTTCATGCAGTTACACAAACCAAAGAAAATAAAGAAGAGAAATGTGTTTGAGACAAGCATGCAAACTGGAGAGGCAGTGCTGGAGAAAGAGTCACAAGACAAGACAACTGTTGAGAGCTCTCTGAACGCAGAAAACGGACAAATCAAACATTCTGTTCCTGAGATCAGTGGCGAAGAACTTGGTATAAAAACAGAGGATGTTGCAGCATATATCCTGAGCATTGTCGAAAAGGCATGTGCAATAGTTTTCCAAGATATAACAGCCCAGAAACTACATCAGGATGACGGCAGTGTAATGATAGAAAGAAAACATGTGAACACTTCAGATGCGAGTCAGGAAATGAAAAATGAGTGTCTACAGAAACCTGTTGAATTACAAGAATTAAAACAGAAAACCCAGCCGGTCAAAAGTGAACTGGTCAAACCTGGGGAGCTTGCGGCATTAGAAACAGGGAAAATACCAAAGTTTATTCCCCGAAAGCTGTTTCTATCCAGTATAGAAAGCTTTAAACTTGTACCCGATACCCAGGATTCCACCAAAAACGAAGAATCGAAGACCAAGCCCATGAAACCAAGGCCTTTACGGTATAGTTTCCTCTACACCACGGGACTTTCTCCTGCGGAAGAACCCCGTGTGGTGAGACCGCGGAGAAGATGGAGGGATCGCATTCTCAGCTTTTTGGGATTTAAAAGATAGACATTCTGAAAATTATGAAGATGAAAAATTGATTTTAAAGGATTTTTTGGCAAAGTATTATGTATGTTCATGGTGTTCTTAAATGGATTAAATTTGTTTTCCAACTGTTATACCTCTTGATTGTCCTCATACTGGGAAGCATTATGACGTCAGCACATTCATCTAAATTTAGTTAACAAATGGTGTATTCGAGGCGTGCACAAAACAAAATTTTCCAAGTATTTAATGAATATTAAAAAATCACCATTTTTTTGTATGACATATAACAAGTTGTGTGTGTGTGTGTGTGTGTGTGCGTGTGTGCGTGTGTGAAGGCAATGTACCTTATAAAACAGTATTTTCTATATTTTCACATTATTTCAGCGTTGGCGCTGCATGTAAAGTATGTCGGAGTAAAACGTGGCAGTGCATTCCATATGTAAATTCAAAAATATTTTTATATTGACGCTTGTTATTGGCCAGAATAACAGAAGGCCAGCAGAAACCAATCATAAAATATATCAATAAGAATTAACTAATTTACAGTATGTCTAATAAAAGTTCAGATGCTGGTTTTCTGCCGAACTGGATTCGCACACGAGGATATAAGCTATCACCATCGGTCCTTAAGTCACCGATCGGGTTAGCTCAGTGGTAGAGCGTTCGATTCGTAGCCGAGAAGTCGTGAGTTCGAGCCCTGCTCGTGCCATGGCCTAGTCAAGCCTACAACCTAAAATATGTTGTGATTGCTCCGCCAAATACTTGGCATATAGAAGTGAGAATGACAGGTCTTTCGGATACGACCTTATAAACGGAGATCCCGTGTCGCGGCAGGCGTTGACATGTTAAAGAGCCCTTACTGCTACGACCCTGAGCGCTAAGCATAGGTTTAGATTTGTGATATACTTCACCAGTTGGTGATGTCTCAATGTGAGTGAAATTTTTTCGACAAGACGTAAATAACAATCATCATTCGGCCGTTAAGTCCAATCCAGATGTAAAATTCCAAATGTAATTCTGTAGAGTGCTTTCAGGGTTCTTATTACCAAAATTTTACAGTCTATTTATACTAAACTAATTTTCTGAAGAATTCTCTTCTAGAACATTTTACAGTATTACGGCACACAAGTATTAATTACATCATCTTTCAGCTGAACTCTGAGCAACAACAATATTCTAGAAGCTCTATTTTTAGAACATCTAGAATCTGGCATCGGACACATGTGTCAATCAAGTATAATATACGTATTACACAACACATTGTATTTTCATTTCATTCGTAATTCCCACCCGTTAAGGTAAAAGTACTTTATAAATACGTGTACTGTTCACAACTATTCAATATCTCTATTTATGTCATTGATCCACCATACAAAAAATAATCCTCATCAACGCATAAATCCAGGAATATTCAACAGTTCGTCGCAATCACTTTCCGTGTAGTAATGATAATCAATGAATAACGTCACTTCCGGTATCCCGTTTAGGCAGAAAACTCTAAGTTACTGAACAGTGTTCAATCTCATAAGCAATACAAAATAGAGAGATAGAGAGTTGGGCAAACACGGATCCTGGATATACCAGAGGTGAAAGTCAAATGTTATATTTGAATATTGAAAAACAATAGATCCCTTTAGACATAGTGATGCATTTATATTACATATAAATGTGTTAACACAAAAAAGTTCATAGAATTTTTATTCGATGAATGTTACTTACTAGGTATATAAATGTAATTACCGGAATCGACGTTGTTCATGACCATCAAGATGAACATAGGAATGACACGAAGATTGAATTATATGGATCTTGGCAGTGATATAACATTAGATTTGGCTGTGTATCACTGTGTCCTGGTATTTAACATCTAAACCCAAAAAAAATTATCTAATTCTAAAAATATTCCTTTCTCTCCTAAAGATAAGTTTGACACTTTTCCAAAACTTGGTATTGTAAAGAAATATTAGGAACTTGTCAGAAAAGGTAACATGTAATGAACCGAAACATTAAAGGTCACGTGACCTAGATGCCACACGTAAAATCGTTTTTAAAAGAATACTTTTATTAGATCATTGAGTTGTTATCTAGAAGAAACTGACGTCACTCAAAAATAACCACATGCAATTCTTCTAATAGAAGTTTTTACTCCTATGACCCATTGGCCTTTTATTTGTTCATATACTGACTAAACAAAATTGTGTCCCTAGAGAATTCATATTCCTTATGCACAGTGAACACCATCATCGGATACCCACGGCTGATCTCGTCTGAGTAGAAGACGAGATTAGCCGTGGGTATCCGACGATGTGATGAGTAGAAGACGAGATTAGCCGTGGGTATCTGACGATGAGTAGAAGACGAGGTCAGCCGTGGGTATCCGACGATGTGATGAGTAGAAGAAGAGGTCAGCCGTGGGTATCCGACGATGTGATGAGTAGAAGAAGAGGTCAGCCGTGGGTATCCGACGATGTGATGAGTAGAAGACGAGATTAGCCGTGGGTATCTGACAATGAGTAGTAGACGAGATCAGCCGTGGGTATCCGACGATGAGTGAACACATACTAAGTTCTCTGTCTATGACTAAGGAAAGATGACTACGTATGAAATGCTGTCCTATATTTTGTAATGGTTCTTTCCCTTTTGTCACCCACGGCAAAGCAGTTAACAACACCCCCCCCCCCACCCCCCCACCCCCCATCTAGAAAATACTGACGTCACTCAAAACTAACCACATGCAATTCTTCTAATAGAAGTTTTTACTCCTATGACCCATGGGCCTTTTATTTGTTCATATACTGACTAAACAAAATTGTGTCCCTAGAGAATTCATATTCCTTATGCACAGTGAACACATACTAAGTTCTCTGTCTATGACTAAGGAAAGATGACTACGTATGAAATGTTATCCTATATTTTTGTAATGGTTCTTTCCCTTTCGTCACCCACGGCAAAGCAGTTAACCCCCCCCCCCCCCCCCCCCCCCCACTTCTGTGATATACATGTAATAATGATAGATACATTTCTACACACCTATATTCTATATTTGTTACTCGGCACAGCTGTTTGATTAATCAATATCTTACCAAAACTTAAAGTCTGGAAAATTTGATATTACGAAAATTTACTGATTTTACTTTTCTTTTTCTTTTTTTTTTTTTTTTTTTTTTTTGTGGATTAAAATCTTAGTTGTTTTTTTTAATTTTTTTTATTATAAATGAAAACAAGTATGGCGTGTAAAACGTTGCTATATTCGATAATCTTATGATGTACATGTATGTTCAATATTTTGTGATGAATGTTAAATATTTTGTGATGTATGTTCAATATCTTGTGATGTATGTTCAATATCTTGTGATGTATGTTCAATATCTTGTGATGTATGTTCTATATCTTGTAATGTATGTTCAATATCTTGTGATGTATGTTCAATATCTTGTGATGTATATTATATATCTTGTGATGTATATTCTATAACTTGTGATGTATGTTCGATAATCTTGTGATGTATGTTCAATATCTTATGATGTATATTCTATATCTTGTGATGTATGTTCGATAATCTTGTGATGTATGTTCAATATCTTGTGGTGTATGTTCTATATCTTGTGATGTATGTTCAATATCTTGTGATGTATGTTCTATATCTTGTGATGTATATTCGATATCTTGTGATGTATGTTCAATATCTTGTGTAGCTGCAATAATGTAGCCCTCTCTGATTTTTTTTTTTTTTTTTTTTTAAGGGAGAGGGCTACAACTCCTTAGGATCTCCGTAATGGTGCAAATGCGGGAGTGATTCACTCCCGCAACATTTGCGCTCATTCTAAACATTTCCTGACTTTCTTTACGTAAATAAAATGATATAATATGTTTCTTAGTCAATATATAAATTTACAACCTGCAACTTTAGATTTGTGAGGCTCTATTGTACCGTTTTCAACAATTTCGATAAATTCCAATTTCTCGATTCATATTTGTGCGCCATGTTTGATGTACTGAAGTTTCAACTTCCGGTTGTCAAGTCATTTGCATATGCCATATAAGGTAGTATTTACATCAATGGACAAGTATGGAGGCGAAAGCTATTTCGTCGGTATTGAAAAGGTTTGAATTGAATATCAAGTTAAAAACCGAACAGCAGAGTGTAAATTCTTTCTGCAGCAATATGATTTTCCTTTCTTTGTCGAAGTGGCTCGAGTAACTACATTTTCGCGCTGATTGTCAATGTTTAGGCTTTTCATTAGATCCACCTACGAGATCTCGCGATAACAAGCATGGCGGAGCAGACGAAGAATTTTGCATGCTGTACATTATATTTAATGAAAAACACCTTTATTAGACATGCCCGAGCACAAAGTTGGTACTCCTTTTGGTGTAAACAACATTTGGGACTAATACACAGAGTTTATTGTCGGCTATTCATAAAATTATTTTGCACCATTACGGAGATCCTATGGAATTGTAGCCCTATCCCGAAAATGTCAGAATAAAAAAAATTGGATAGGGCTACATTATTGCAGCTATATCTTGTGATGTATGTTCAATATCTTGTGATGCATGTTCAATATCTTGTGATGTATATTGGATAATCTTGTGATGTATGTTCTATATCTTGTGATGTATATTCTATAATCTTGTGATGTATGTGCATTATGGGTAATAAGACACAACAGCGTTGTTACAGTAAGGACAATTTTCATTGGTTGGAAATAACAAAAGTATCCGGTGATGCAAGAATAACGTAATTCTTCTTTAATGTTAATGATATGAAATTGCAACTGAATGAACCAGAAAACCCTCTGCCAAAATTGTAAATTTCATGATCCTAGAGTAGGGTTATTAGGGTGGGACCAAAATTGTCATAGTGATTTTAAAATTGTCTTTATCATTTGAAGGATTTCTTTAATTATTCTGATACTATTTAAAATGAAGCAGAGATATATGAAACTTTGACAAAAGCTAAAATTATGCATATATAGGAAAACAGAAAGGAATGAACCAAAAATTGAAATTTAACCCACCCACCCCCCGAGTTCTGACTCTAGGATCACATGCACCTGAAGTATGGATACTACTCCCTGTCCCCTTTTTAATTTTTTTTTTTGCGGTGATGATTTCTCTGAAATGTGTATACCGGTAGAAGGACAATCTCTATATCTTACAAAAAGCATGAAACGATTACATAAATCGAAAGATGGATGAGATTGGCAGGGAATCAAAAAAATTCGGAGAAACCATCGCCGAAAAAATAGCAAAAGGGGGCGGGGGTTAGCAGTGTTCATACTATGTGTAGGACAGGTCCGAAGAAGTCATACAGTGTTATTTTTAACATACTAGTGTATCACATTTTGCATCACCGGATACTTTCGTTATTTCCAACCAATGAAAATCCTCGTTACTTTAATAGTATGCTACATTGCATCCTATTATCCATAATGCAATTATTGCACATACATCACAAGATTATGATACATCACAAAATATTGAACATACATCACAAGATTATCGAACATACATCACAAGATATTCTTCAACAAGAATCATCAAAATTTCACAAAAACTGGTTAAAACGATTTGATGGTATTCATAATAATTTCATTAAACTTGTCTGTTGTTGATTTTTTTTTTTTTACAAAACTAATTATAATTTCAGTATTAGAACAAGAAAATCTATCGAATAATGAACGTGATAAGGGAGTTATTGCCTTTGGGTTCAATATTTTGGAACATATTGAATATTCATATATAACTTAAACTGTTAAAATAATTCTGTGTTTAAGAAGACATTTTTTTTTTTACAATAACCACTGGAAAAGACTCCAACAAATGTTTGGTAAAATATGCATAAATCTAAATAAACAATTGATTTTGCAAACTCTTATGACGTCATAGGAATATGGAACCATTTTAACATCTAACGCACTTCATTAAGTATGACATGACGCATCGCAGTTCATGCCGTCATGTATTTTTATAAAATTAAAAGGATCAATCCAGGGTAACAAAAGAAAAAGATCTATGGGTAGAACAATTTTCCGGAAAAATTCGCATCATATTTTGTATGTGGGTGTTTTATATGTGTGTGTTTTGTATGTGTGTGCTTTGTATGTGTGTGTTTTGTACGTGTGTGTTTTATATGTGTGTGTTTTGTATGTGGGTGTTTTGTATGTGTATATTTTATATATGTGTGTTTGTATGTGTGCGTTTTGTATGTGTACATTTTATATGTGTGTGTTTGTATGTGTGCGTTTTGTATGCGTATGTTTTGTATATGTGTGTTTTATATGTGTGTGTGTTTTGTGTATGTGTGTTTTGTATGTGTGTGTTTGTATGTGTAGGTTTTGTATGTGTGTGTTTTATATGTGTAGGTTTTGTATGTGTGTGTTTTATATGTGTGTGTTTTGTATGTGTATATTTTGTATGTGTATGTTTTGTATGTGTGTTTTGTATGTGTATATTTTATATGTGTGGGTTTTTTTGTGTACGTTTTGTGTGTGTGTGTGTGTGTGTGTGTGTGTGTGTGTGTGTGTGTGTGTGTGTGTGTGTGTGTGTGTGTGTGTGTGTGTGTGTGTGTGTGTGTGTGTGTGTGTGTGTGTGTGTGTGTGTGTGTGTGTGTGTGTGTGCGTGCGTGTGTGTGTGTGTGTGTGTGTGTGTTTTGTATGTGTATGTTTTGTATGTGCATGTTTGTATGTGTGTGTTTTGTATGTGTATATTTTGTATGTGTATGTTTGTATGTGTGTGTTTTGTATGTATGTGTGTATTTTGTATGTGTATGTTTTGTATGTGTATGTTTGTATGTGTGTGTTTTGTATGTATGTGTGCGTTTTGTATGTGTGTGTTTTGTATGTGTATGTTTTGTATGTGTACGTTTTGTATATATGTGTTTGTATGTGTGTGTTTTGTATGTATGTGTACGTTTTGTAAGTTCTGTATATGTGTGTTTTGTATATGTGTTTTGTATGTGTGCGTTTTGTATGTTTGTGTTTTGTATGTATGTGTTTTGTATGTGTGTGTTTTATATGTATGTGTGTCTTTTTAGTATGTGTGTGTTTTGTATGTATGTGTGTGTTTTGTATGTATGTATGTGTTGTGTATGTGTGTGTTTTGTATGTGTATGTTTTGTATGTGTGTGTTTGTATGTGTGTGTTTTGTATGTATGTTTTGTATGTATGTGTTTTGTGTGTGTGTGTGTGTGTATTTGTATGTGTGTGTTTGTATGTGTATGTTTTGTATGTGTGTTTTGAGTGTCTATGTCTTGTATGTGTGTGTTTTGTTTGTGTGTATTTTGTTTGTGTGTGTTTTGTATTTGTGTGTTTTGTATGTATGTGTTTTGTATGTGTGTGTTTTGTATGTGTGTGTATTTTGTTTTTGTGTGTTTTGTATGTGTGTGTTTTGTATGTATGTGTTTTGTATGTGTGTGTTTTGTATGTATGTGTTTTGTATGTGTGTATTATAGATGTGTGTGTTTTGCATGTGTATGTTTTGTATGTGTGTGTTTTGTATTTGTGTATATATGAAAGGTGAATATAACGAACAGTGATCAATCTCATAACTCCTATAAGCAATACAAAATAGATAGTTGGGCAAACACGGACCCCTGGACACATCAGAGGTGGGATCAGGTGTCTAGGAGGAGTTAGCATCTCCTGTCGACCGGTCACACCCGCCGTGAGCCCTATATCTTGATCAGGTAAACGTAGTTATCCGTAGTAAAAATCAGTGTGCCAAGAATGGTCTAACAATCGGTATGAAACACGTCAGACAGCATTTGACCCAATGATAGATTGTATTCAGACTTTAAACGAGACTGTTGAAACCCTTGCACCATCAACTTGTTTGTCAGTAGTTTGCCTCGATTCAAAAATTTACCATACGCAGAACAAGCTCTTGCGTATCGAATCAGTTGAGAGATATAAACACCATATGCAGGTGATAATGGAATATTGCTACATAAATATAGAAAGTTGACGACGGGGAAGCTGAAATCATCCCGTTTGTCATAAAGTTGAGTTGTTAGTTTGCCGTTGATATATATATATATATATATATATATATATATATATATATATATATATATGAAACTGAAATATTCAAGACAAACTGCCTGAGGGGCCGTAAGCGTAGGTACTAGCAGGAACTGATCGTTGATTATTATGTGATCATTTTGGATTATATATATATATATATATTATTATTATTATTATATTAACTACACTTTATATGGAACTGCTTATAAACCATCAGTGACGTCAATGTTTTGTTTTCTGCATTGTCAAAGTTACCATCCATGCTGACCCGCCTGTAAAATGACATGTTTACTTTCGAAAAGTACATATGTTTAAATCATGTCACGTTTATTTATTTTGTTTTCAGAATACCGTGAATACTTTCATGATTACAGAAACACTTGTCATTCTATTCGTAAAAAGAGCGCTCTACCAACATGGTCTCTGAGCATTATGAAACGTAACAGAGCTTTCAATGGACTATACTAAAAACAAATCCTCGCCTCTGTCTAAATAGAAATTCACTTTGTCTTGGATCAGTGACTTGCATGTTCAGCAGACTAATCAGAGGGAGTATTTGAATCAAACTTGGCCAGCTTATGATTGCCTTTACCACGTGATCTAAAGGCACATGCATGCGCAGAACGACAATATTCAATATTTTTAGAAATGCAGTCCTCGCCTTTTTATCGTGGTTTACTAGTATCTACATAGTACCTACTATTTGTTTTCGGTGTCAAAATGGTTTTAAATTAATTTTGTGACACTGCCCAGAACCTTCTAGGATGGAAACATGTTGACTTTTAATCTTTTTGTGTCAAAGTCCGAGGTTGTTGACTCATTCTTATTTCTTGTGTCATTTCCATAGAAAAATTACTTATTGTCCAACATGTAACTCGAGCATGTGTTTACCTGGCCGCTTTGGCCCGCGGCCGCTCCAAATGTCATATTCTTCACAGTCGTCCATTTTATGCAAATGTTGAATACGTATTCGGTAACATAACACCCTGCTTGAGGATTTTCGTCTAGTTGGGCGACCTTGCGTCGACTGTGGTTTGTTCTTTCTCAGTGAAAAGCGCAATGGAGTGAGAAAGATGAAGCGGAATTGTCCGAGATCTTCGCGCACCTGCATCCACTGTCCCCTGGGCTGTCATTCCAGCCGTCTGCTGGACAGTGGTCATTGACACCGAGTCCGACCTTGGCGACTTTCCAAATGACAATCTTGTAATGCGGAGTACATCTGTCCCCATTTTTACGCTGAGAAAATGCATGTACGTTGTTGAAAATGTCGGTATGGTTAATGTTTCTGCTTACTGTCTTCCTGGAGAGAAATGCTTGATCCTTCAAAGGATAGTAAAAAATGATTAAACTTGCCTATTTCATGCTGTTTCGGTTGCAAAATTCTAAGAGCTGAGATTATTTTCTGGGTCCTGCATGTGTTTTCTAGATCTTTGTTGTGTTGTAATGTTTGACTACAAATTCATCTATCATCATTGTTTATTGGTTTGTTACTTCCATCCTCATTGGCTACGAATTCGTTATATCTATATTCATTGTACATGAGTTTGTTGCATCCATCTTCATAGACTATGAGTTTGTTACATCCATTCTCATTGGATATGATTTTGTTACATCCATCCTTTTTAGCTAAGATATTACGATCTATTCGTTTGGAAAACATAACAGAAAATGAGGTTACGTATGCGGTATGATTGAAATACAATTGAGTACAAGGCAAGGAATGTTAGTGTTGGTTCAAGAAGTTCCAACCAAGTCTTGCAATATACGGTAAAAAAAAAACACACACACACATAAAACTTACGCAGTTACAGGCTTCCTTTATTTATTTTTTTTATACATACAATGTATGTATTGTATAAAGCTACGCTATTTTAAATGAAGCTAAATTGTATTATACATTTGTAAACAAATTAAAACTACCTGTTTTATGCATACTAGTATTCAAATCAACTTAAACTGCTGTATACTTATGTATAAAGGTAAACTGTTATATATAAAGTTAAACTGTTTCATACATTGTATAAAGCTAAACTGTTATATATAACATTATAGATAATATAAAGATTTTTGAATATGTTCAGAAATATATTATAGAAAGCAAAAGATTCTAAAAATGCATTTAATACCTGTGTATTTGTTATGTGTGTCTATTTTTATCATGTTTGAGTCGGTACTCTCAAGTTTTTCCCCCCCTGTTGTACTTATTCGTTTTTCTTTCATTATTTTTATCTAATTTCATTTTTTCTCTTTTGTATGTCATTTAGATCCCATTAACCACCCACATTTCTATTTTGTTATCCTATTATTCATATCAAGAAATCAATACTTATATAATCATTATATTTGGAATGACTTATTATCCTTTTACTTCATATCTATATTGTAATTTCTTGTGTGTATGATTATGTGGACTTTACCTTGTACCTTAAAGGAGAAGGCTTATACATACATATGTAGGCATTGCCTGCTGCCTAATCCTTATTATGTTTTTCATAATAAAATACTGTTTAAATTAAACCATCTCGTACATATGTATAAAGCTTAACTTTTATCAGAAAGAGAACATTTACTAGAAAATGTATTGGATCTGTTAGACCTTGAAGAATATGTTAATTTTGAGAGCCAAAGTTTTGAAACACAATATCTTTCTCTTTTGGGATGTATGAATGGTACTAGTTTTGGAAATTGGTCTCGTGATAAATGGAAAAAAGTAATTCAAATTGTTTCTAATTACGTTTTCAAATTGAAAAATCTCTTTATGTATGATTGTCGTAAAATGTAACTTTATACATATATAATGATGTTTGTTTGTTCCTGTTCATATTTAATTGTATAATGTTCTAGCTGTCAACTACTCATATCTCTCCAGTACCGGTACCTTGAAGGAAATAAAGAATATCTTATCTTATATAAAGCTGAAAAGTTTTTTATATATGGAAAAATCTAAACTGTTTCATACATATGTATAAAGCTAAACTATTATATATAAAGCTAAACTGTTACATACATACGTGTGTGTATAAAGCTAAATCGTTTTATATAAAGCTAAACTATCATATATAAACTAAACTGTTATACATAAAGTTAAACTGTTTCATATATACATTGTATGTATAAAGCTAAACTGTTATATATAGAGTTAAACTGTTTCATACATTGTATAAAGCTAAACTGTTATATATAAAGTTAAATCGTTAAACTAAAACATATTGTCTAAATACTGTAGACAAACTGTTTAATACAATGTACATTAGTTACTGTTTTGAAAAAAGAAGTCTTATGATGATAACTGCGATAGTTAAAACAATGACTGCAGTGATCAAATACTGATCTTGTTCAAATAGCTGTGATCAAATACTGATCTTGTTCAAATAGCTGTGATCAAATACTGATCTTGTTCAAATAGCTGTGATCAAATACTGATCTTGTTCAAATAGCTGCGGTGTGGTGATCAAACAATAATCGTATTCAAAGTATTGTGGTGATCGAACAATAATCTTATTCATATTATTGTGGTGATCAAACAATAATCTTATTCATATTATTGTGGTGATCGAACAATAATCTTATTCATATTATTGTGGTGATCGAACAATAATCTTATTCATATTATTGTGGTGATCGAACAATAATCTTATTCATATTATTGTGGTGATCGAACAATAATCTTATTCATATTATTGTGGTGATCGAACAATAATCTTATTCATATTATTGTGGTGATCGAACAATAATCTTATTCATGTTATTGTGGTGATCGAACAATAATCTTATTCATATTATTGTGGTGATCGAACAATAATCTTATTCATATTATTGTGGTGATCAAACAATAATCTTATTCATATTATTGTGGTGATCAAACAATAATCTTATTCATATTATTGTGGTAATCGAACAATAATCTTATTCATATTATTGTGGTGATCGAACAATAATCTTATTCAGATAACTGTTGTGTCACACTTATCTTCTTAAGTCACTTGAGTAAACTCAGTGGTCCGTCTTGCGTTAACAATTGAACATTTTCAACTTCTTGATAATTACCATTCCAATTTTTTTAATTGGGTATGAAGAATCATTGAGAAAAGGGGGATATAAATTGTAAATTTCAGGACCCCAGCACCCCTGGGGCCTTAGGGGCGGTACAAAAACTGCCAAAAATTGACCAATTTTCAAAACCCTTCTTTACAACCACACATCTTATGTAGAGCAGGAAGTTTTCTACCAAAATCTTAAATTGCATGATCCCTGGGTGCAAACGTTTTAACTCCAAGACGGGGCCAAACTTGGTATATAGTGTTTATGTGTTAAACATTTTTAAAAAAAAAAAAAACATCTTTAGTGCTATTGATACTACATTGAAACTAAATAGATATTTAGAATGAGCAGGTACGCCTCTACCCAGGGGATTTTGTTATGGTATCAGGGTGGGGCCAAAATGGTCAGTGATTAATGAATGAACATTTTTAAAGCAATATTACACTGTACCACTATTTTGAAAAGGTTATTTTGTAGTGAAAATGTGCTATCATCATAGTTTTATATGTAACTTTAACCATAATCATTAATAAGACTAAAATCAAGTTAAAGATTTTATCAAAATAAAGATTTCGGTTATATTAAATATATAGCACTATAGAGAAATCATCTTTGTTCGAGAGGACATGAATGTTTCGCTTCTTTCAGAGCCTGTGAATAGGTTTTATTACTAACATATTTAGTTTGTAAACCGTAATTTTTTCTGTCATAAAAATAACAAATCACAATTTTACAAGGAAAAAACATCCAGCACCAAAATTAAAGCTAACGTTGATTTAACTTCTTCTTGATAACTACCATACTAATTCTTTTCAAATTTAGCATGAATCAGATTTGGAACAAGGGGAAAATTGTAAATTCCAGTAATCCTGCACCCATGGGGGTTTAGGGGTTGTGCGAAAACTCCCCAAAATTTACAAATTTTCAAAACCCTTCTTTTCTACAAATGCAAATCTTTGCCTCTACCAAAATTTCATGATCCCCTGGGTAGAGGTTCTATCTCCAGGGCAGTGCTTAACTTGGTCCATGTATATAGTGTTTATGAGTAAAACATTTACATAAAATCTTTAAAGCTATTGAACTAAATTGAAGCTAAATGGATATTTAGAAGGAGCAGATAGCCTTCTACAAAAATTATATATGAAATTCGTGATCCCGGGGGTAGGGGTTTTGGTATCAGGGTGGGGCCAAACTGTTATAGCGATTGAATGTTTGTGTTGATTGAACATCTTTAACTTCTTGATAACTACCTTTCCAATTATTCTCAAATTAGGTATGAAGCATATTCGAGACAAGAGAGCATAAGTATTGCAGGAATCCTGCACCCTGGGACCTTAGGGGGCAAAAACTGACAGAAATTGACCAATTTTCAAAATCCTTCTTCTTCACAACCTCACATCTGTAAGAAAAACTCGATGTATAGCCATGTAGAACAGGAAGACCTTGTAAATTTCATGATCCCTACGGTAGAGGTTCAGACTCCAGACCAAGCCCAAACTTGGTATGTGTTTATGTGTAAAACATTTAGGTAACATCTTTAATCCTATTGAATCTAAATGGATATGAGCAGGTACATGTAACTCTTTACCGAAATTGTAAATTACATGATTCCAAGTGTAGGTGTTTTGGTACCGGGGTGGGGCCAAAATTATTATAAGGTTGTTTATCAATTGAAAGACCTTTTTAGATCTGCTAATACTGTGTAAAAACGAAATGCATATGTAGGAAAAGCAGAAAGGAAAGGAATGTAACAAGAGAATTCCGGAACCTTAAGTTTCTGACTCTAGGGCGGGTCCAAAATATAGAAAAACAGAAAGGAATGAACCAGAATTTTGAATTTAACCCCCCGAGTTCTGACTCTGAACAACACTTCACCTGAAGTATGGATACTACCCCCCCCCCTTTTTTTTTAATAATTTCTCTTTTTTTGCGGTGATTATTTCTCTGGAGTGTGTATACCGGTGGAAGGCCAATCTCTATAGCTTACAAAAAGCGTGAAACGATTACATAAATCGAAAGAGAGATGAGATAGGCAGGGAATCGACACATTTCGGAGAAATTATCGCGGCAAAAATATCAAAAAAGGGGTGTGGTGGGGGTTAAGCAGTATCCATACTTCAGGTGCCTGGCCTTTGTCTAGGACAGATCCTAAAAATTCATACAGTGTTATATTTAACATACTGGTGTATCATTTTTTGCATCACCGGATACTTTCGTTATTTCCAACCAATGAAAATCATCCTTACTTTAATAGTACGCTGTTGCATCATATCACCCATAATGCAATTATTGCACATACATCACAAGACTATTGAACATACATTACAAGATATTGAACATACATCACAAGATTATCGCACAAACACATGACGGGCGCGCGACGACAGACAAATGGGTCGCTTGATTCTGATGCACGAACTAGGAATTGGTGCGGGTGAGATACTCGTAATTATACCATTTCATTATTGTAATTTGTCAGTTTTCAATACACCATGAACAGCTGATGAAGTTATCATATGCATCAATAAATCAAGAGGAGTATAGAGAAAAATATTAAGTTCAAGTGTAAAATTCAAATCTGATATCTAATTATGTAGATGACAATCCTGCAGCCCTCGATATACATGGAAGTTCCCGGGAAGACGATCGTTCCATTGTTTAAGTCTTCACGTGTCTGTCTCGAAGTTTAAAAGTTGAAATCGTCACCATTAGGCGTGACCGGTTATTGGCCGGTGAAGAAGTCCCCTCTACATACAATACACTTGTTTTTTACATTGACCCGCGGTTGGCCTGACATGCACAATTCGCAAAGTAAAATAATGAGATGGTTTTCCTATTCTCTGCGCAGTTGGCGTCTACACGCTCGTTTACATATTCTAAATGACTTGTCAGCTTCCAACAAAAACCTGGAGTTGGGCGGCCCTCTGCTATTGTGTTTGTGAAAGAATATGTAATATTTTCTCTCACCAACTCTACGTGCACTTCAGATTCCCAGGATTCAAATTCAGTGAGGACATTTTATTAAATGATGTATAAAAACTCTATCGCTACCTCAACATTTCACGTGAACAGAAAATATGCATGTGTAAATCGTTTTTGTTACATATGATAGTTTGTTTAAATTCATTATCATTTTGGGATAGAGTGGGGTAAGGTTCAATCAATGATTTCAAATTTGTTATCAAATTTGAAATACTATTTAATCTTCTGATATATATATATATATATATATATATATATATATATATATATATATATATATATTGTTTTTTGCATGTATGTTTATTAATATAAAAATACTTGTAAGAAGTAAGTAATTAGTTTACCGGTAATTCGATCTGTATTCGGAATAGCCTAAGCTTACACGTTCTACACACAAACACTGTCGGTAGTCAATCGGAACATCGCGATTTGACGGAATTTATAAAAAAAAAAAATAATAATAATAATAATAATAAAAAGACAGATACATAAGTTGTGTCGATACCGTGTGAAATATTATTAGTTATGTAGACACTTAGAGGGGTAATTAATACACCTCGCCCAATATAATTTTTTTCAAGGACCCCATATATTAATTCCGTATTACCCTTCTATGTGTCTACATAACGAATTCATCCTGTCGATGATTTTACATATACATTAATTAAAGGCATATTGACATTATTCATTCTTAATGCTTTTCTGATGTACATATACAATTGTCATGATAAATGACTTGCACTGTGTGTATTCTTGAGGTACTTTATCAAAAGTACACCAATGAAAAAGTGGCTGCAACATTTAAACCATCAACAAAGGTATAAAAACAAGTTTTTTAACAAACTGTTAATTCAAAAATGAATTAATTTGTTTCGTATACCTATGACGTCATAATATGCGCTGACTCCAGTGACATGGTATATGTATTATCATGACGTCATAGTACACATACATGTATGTGGTCAATAAATCACGTGGAAGGGGGAATAAAAAAAATCACGTTAGTAAGAGACATAACATCGTTGTATGTAGTATTGGTTTCTGCCAATGAAATTCCAAGATTTTTATCAAAGGCATGAGGATAGTGACGTTATAAAGCTAGATTGTAGTGTTATATCGTCACTTTGACGTGAAATAATGACGCTATAAAACTAGATTGTAGTGTTATATCGTCACTTTGACGCGAAATAATGACGTTATAAAGCTAGATTGTAGTGTTATATCGTCACTTTGACGTGAAATAATGACGTTATAAAGCTAAATTGTAGTGTTATATCGTCACTTTGACGTGAAATAATGACGTTATAAAGCTAGATTGTAGTGTTATATCGCCACTTTGACGTGAAATAATGACGTTATAAAGCTAGATTGTAGTGTTATATCGTCACTTTGACGTGAAATAATGACGTTATAAAGCTAGATTGTTTAAGAAATGAACAGCAATTTTGAGCTGTTCATGGTCAGTATATACGGATTTGGATTTGAGGCTCTCTCAGTCGCGTGCTTTAAGCAAGTTCATAATCCGTTCATAGTCAATGTGAACGGATTGTGTCGCGCGCCGAAATTGGTTGGTTCTTAGAGGAAAATGTGATTTGCAATATAAATATAGTGTTATATCGTCACTTTGACGTGAAATAATGATGTTATAAAGCTAGATTGTAGTGTTATATCGCCACTTTGACGTGAAATAATGACGTTATAAAGCTAGATTGTAGTGTTATATCGTCACTTTGACGTTACAATTTCACATAGAAGTTTACGTTCATCTAGATTAGTACCACTCCACATAGAAGTTTATATTCATATAGATAATTAGTACAACTCCACATAGAAGGTTTTATTATACCTATATAGATGTTAAGTGAATAAATTTGCTATTTCTTCTGGATAACGCTGTCTGTCGAAACTATTTACCGGATGCTATATTTTCCCACGTTTTCTTTTCTGTGACGTCAAAGTCTGATAACTCTAATTATAGTTTACCACTCGGATCACCTCGGTCAATTCCATCTAGGCTAATACCGTATGTTAGTTTACTTCACTTTGGTATGTCTGACACAAGTAAAGTCTACTTCGGTATAATAAAACACCTATTTACTGACTATTCGGACAATTTAGCAAGTTTATTGTCCCCCTCGACAGCAACTATTTCCCTCGGTTGCGCCTCGGGAAATAGTTGCTGTCTTGGGGGACAATAAACTTGTTATTGTCCTCATAGCCACTAAATAGGTGTATAGTATTCATCTAGATAATTAGTACAACTCCACATAGAAGTTTATATCCATATAGATAATTAGTACAATTCCTCATAGAAGTTTATATCCATATAGATAATTAGTACAATTCCACATAGAAATTTATATCCATATAGATAATTAGTACAATTCCACATAGAAATTTATATCCATATAGATAATTAGTACAATTCCACATAGAAATTTATATACGATATAGATAATTAGTACAATTCCACATAGAAATTTATATCCATATAGATAATTAGTACAACTCCACATAGAAGTTTATATTCATATAGATGATTAGTACTAATAAAGAAATGAAGCCAAGTTTGATTTCCTACTATATTACTGGGGCGGAGGTTATATCAAATATGGAAGTAAAGAAATGAAGTCTTGTTTTGATTAGTAATATATGACAGGGGGTATGTAAAATATGGAAGCATGAAGTCCATGTAATATCTGCATAATTGGCTTCCATTATTTATGAACCTCATTCAAAATTGTTCGATGTTTTGGTAAACAAAGATTATGATTTAATTCGGGACGCATGGAGTTTGAAAAAAAAAATCTCGTAGATTTTCAGAGCTCATACCATTAAAAGTTTTTTTTTACAATAGAATACACGTAATTACTTCACATTTAACCATCTTTAGTCTAACTTTTCAAACAAGGATTTCGATGGCTTTGGTCATGGTTTCTGATTATGATATTTGTATAATGTTATTGGAAAGAATTTTTGTATGTGTGTATCAACAAATTCTTAAAAATTATCCAAAGGATTTTAATTAACAAGGTATATTAAACTATTTTTTCTGTATAAGAATTGAGAAAACGTCATCAGACACGGATAGAAGACGCAACGTTAAATTTTGCACTCGCAAAACATGACAACTTTTCTACTTCATATCACAATTCAAATACACGTTAATTGTAAATAGTGTTTGAATATGATATTTGTATGATGTTTTTGAAAAGAATTTTGTGTGTGTGTGTGTTAATAACGTTTTAAAAATTATCCAAAGCAATTTAATTAACAAGGTATATTGAACTATTTTTTCTGAATAAGAATTGAGAAAACGTCATCAGACACAGGTTAAAGACGCAACGTTAAATCTTGCACTCGCAAAACATGCCAAATTTGCTACTTCATATCACAATAAATATACGTAATACATGGATATAATTACTATATATAGAAAGTACACACCCTATATAGTATTAGGGCATAAAATTACCAACTTCTGATAATAGGCCAAAATTGATCCTCAGTGTACCTTCTCCTTGGGCATGTATTCCTAAATATTGATCTTCTTGATATGAAATAGAAAAGAACTTGTAAAGAATATAATCCATCCCCATTCAAAAAGAAATGTTATTGTTAAAGATAAATTGGACATTACATTCATGATTGGTTAAAGAAGTCTGTATTTAATATGAATAACGGAGAAAAATGTCCCTAACGCTGGGGAGTTCAATGTATGCAATCATTTATCTATTTTGAATATTTTTCTCCGATTTTTGTCCTCCGACAATTTGATTCTTTTCTGTTAAATTAAACGTACAGTCTTTATTCTTTTGAAATTTGATTTTTCCCTTCGTATCTATACCACTGTTTGTTCAAAGTATTCCATATAACTCATATCATAGTCTCTATCATCATTATTTCTCATTCTATGCGTTTAAAAAAGGGGGAACTGGTATGCACGGAATTGGAATCAATAAATATCGGGATTAACAGCTTTATAATAGTTTCTGGTCATGAGCCAGTTTGCTATATTCAGCTCGTTTCCTGTTTAAAGCTTTGCTATTATCAACCGGAACTATATACCTTGTTGTGACATGCGTGTCATCAATGTGCATTATTGCTTCCGGGTCATTGTGATCTCAAGAAGGTCAGACAGTCCTGCTTCGGTAGATGGATTTTTTTTCACAGTTGCTTGGATAAATTTTGAACTTAATTGAAAGTTTATATATATTGAAACGTGGTAAAATACTTAGTGACGCCCAAAAAAATGCAGAAATAAAAATAATTTAATATTGATTTTTATGCTATTTACATAAAACATCGAAGAGAAATTGATTTAACTTATTCCATCAATAAATAGATAAGGTTTTTCCTATGTACATCTCTACTTCTTCCGTTTATTTCTAATTCTGTTAAACCTTTTTTAATACAACCTTGTAGAAAACACATATGTGAATTCAGATGTGTGAGACATTATGTTAAAAAAAGTCCACTCGTTTGTTCAGTACCTTTATATATCTAAGCTGTGACCTTTATGCACGACTAGTAGCAGGTGCTCCCTCCATTGGCAGCCGACTGGTCACGTTAAGTGGCTCGAAAGAGATATGCATGTACGCGCAAATTCCAGGGAGAAGCTTGTGTAATCATCTCTTTATAAACAAATGCCCGCTTTTAGATACAGTGGTCAGTTTCGTAACTGGTCACTGACCGAAATGTTTATGCTTGAGTGTAAGAATGAATGACGCCATTACTGGACAGCAGCGGAAATGTCTGGTAATCGTCAAAAGTAGGTCATGCGTCTGAGTACCAGCCATTCAGCCATTCGGATTGAAGAAAAACCTTCACTTATCTTAACCCTCGCCAGCAGTCAGACAGCTAGCGATGATGGACACCCGAACTGAGATGTATTTTCGGTTTTCTCAAGGACGGCCGATGACACCTGTCATATATACTCTTAACAATAAGCTAATTTTCATTTACATGCAGGTATACTTATATGTAAGTTTTTAGATCAAGGTTGTTGGCGGCCCTCGGCTACCGTGTCAGAACATGCAGTAAACAGCATCAGATGCCAAACTATTAGATATGCTGGTGGGTGTTGGAGTGGTCATTTGTTATGATAAAGTTTCGTCGACCAAACAGATAGATTTAAAAGTGAAGTTTAGCGATGTACATATTTAGAGCTTGTCCATGTAGGATTAAAAGAATCTTTCATTAGTACGAGTGAGGGACAGAGAGATTTCACCGAGGGAACAAGATTCGCAGTCTGGGACGAGGCTTTGCAGAGTCCTAGACAGCTAATCTTGTTCCAGAGTTGGAATTTCCTTATCCCATACGAGTAAACAATGAAGGGTTATTTTCTCGCATTTTATCCACAGTTTAGTGCAATAAATTCAAGAGCTTCGAGAAAATTCTAAATTATCGAAATCCTCATTTGAAACTAATTAGACAGTCAGAAAAAGCATAACCAAAAATGATTTACACTATAAGTGTAAACTAAAAAAAAACCCAAGGTTGTCCACTAGAAAGCTATATCAAAATGAAATTTAAAGAAAACAATGTAAATTATCTTACTTCACCGTGTAACGTAAATCATAGATAATATGTGACATCACAATCAAATGACGTCGCAGCAGTGTGAGACAGAAAAATCTCACATAGTCACATGGGTAAAGCCGATCTCATACTGGTGATAATGTGAAAACAAAATAATCCTAAGTACACGTGTTCTGAAAAATTTTGTTTTGAAATATGATAACTAAGTTTTATTATCCTTAGGGATCAAATTTAAGCCGGTCTATCTAAAAGAACACAGGCATTCTTGTCCTGACACTGGATTTTCTTAAACTGAACACCAATAATCAACCCTCATTTAGTCAATAGGTGTACACATTTTCTATTATTCCATTTTTCACAAAAAATTAATATAAAGTAATTGAGAGTTTGTATCACTCTTTCGACGGTGAAATCATGCTTCATACGAGGTGCTTAAGCGAGCCAGAAAATAAAATCTTAGTATAATGAGCCACCTGAAATGGTTTGAAAGATAAGTATAGGTTTTTTTTAGCAACAGCATGCATTTTTGTACATCGAAATAAAAATTTGTTTAAGTTTTCACTAAAATAAGACGGAAATTGTATATTCAACATTTTTAATTGTTTGATATTTAGCAAAAGGGGCCATGAAGGGGGCATAATGTAAATTTATATACAGAAATAGTTTATCTCATTCAGTCTTGATTAGCACAATATCTCGCTGAAATCAGAGGAATAAGTAGGAAGACTATGACTTATTTTAAGAAACGACGGCCATATTATTCAAATCAATAGTTACTTATGCTTCTATACAGACACTGTATAGTACTAAAATCCATGGAATGAAATCAGAGATGATCTGACATTTTACGATGATCGCTGTATTAAACATCGACATGAACACTCAATACACGACATCATGAGTCACTGTATTTTCCTTATTTTTCACAAATACAGAAATCAGAAATAATTGTTTCCTAGGAAGAGTAATGTTCTGAATTGAGTTGACACCTTAAAACAATTTTAGCAACAACCGTCTCCAAATGAAGGGAAAATCTGCAGCATCGTGTACCTGTCGCGATGACCTTGTGACATCGTGTACCTGTCGCGATGACCTTGTGGCATCGTGTGCCTGTCGCGATGACGTTGTGGCATCGTGTACCTGTCTGTACCTGTCGCGATGACCTTGTGGCATCGTGTACCTGTCTGTACCTGTCGCGATGACCTTGTGGCATCGTGTACCTGTCGCGATGACCTTGTGGTATCGTGTACCTGTCGCGATGACCTTGTGGCATCGTGTATCTGTCGCGATGACCGTGTGGCATCGTGTATCTGTCGCGATGACCTTATGGTTAGGGCGTTCGCTTTCCAACTGGAAGACCAGGTTTGATCCCGGCGCCACGTCAGAGACGTTTTATAGATAGTGTTCCTCCACCAAGCGCCCTGCATTAAGGCGTTGGTACGGTCAAGAACCCTTACTGTTACGGCCTTGATCGTCAAGTATAGGTCAAAATTTGTGGAACTTCACCTAAAGCTAGTGACGTCTCTACATGAGTGATTTTTTTTTTGAAAAGCGTTGGATATACACCAAGCATATGAGGTAAATTCCTATCTTCAACTATAAATCCCTTACCATTGCTCTACCTTAAACCTGGAAAGCATGATTTGAGCAAATTTGAATCTACACGGCATGAAGATACTTTCAGATCAATTTCAAACTTGTGATTATAAATATAAATCTCCATGTTTATCCCCAGGTAAAGTTTAGATGCTTATTGTGACCCCCCCCCCTCCCCGGCTCCTGGGGTTTATACAAATGTGAATAGTAATATGTGAAATTTTGAACCTCTTTTACAAGTTTCGGCTTTTTTAGTTAGTTCAGTGGTTTTTGAGAAGATAATTTAAAAAAAAAAAACCTCCCCTGTTTTCACTATTTTCTTATCACATGCATCTCTCTTTGGAAGTTGCAAAATGTACCACGCCCCTTCATCTTACTTTACGAAGGTTGGCCACTGAAACTAACAACGGCAGACAGACAGACAGGCAAATTCTAATTATACACTGTAGATATTTCCGCTGTGGAATTCATGTTTACACAACAGAACTAAATCAGAATGGACACGAAGAAAAACATCCCCAGGATCTAATGATATAGGATTTTTTAGGGATTAGAACACTGAAATACTTTTTAAAAAATGAATTTCATTACATGAGGGTATGAACTGTGACGTTTCACGCCAGCCTACTTCATGAAAATATTCTAACATGAATCGTTTCAGTTCATACCCTCATGTGTTATTTTTTATATTAAGTTTAATTTCATTTCTGTTGGAATACCCAGTCGTTAAAATAGAGGTACGTACTATATTTATCAATATTCATACGCGTATTGTTTACAACTATAGCGCGTTCATGAGGAATAGTCTATCATTACAATGTGTAAAGATAACAAAGGCGAAAACATTGTAGTATTTCTCTTAACTTTAAAAGCACAGAGAAATGCACTATTACCTGGATACCCATTTCCGCCCCCTGCCCTGGGTTGAACTCACTACCCGCGGAACCAAATTTCCTAGCAGCGTGTGACCAGCACTAGACCGCTCAACCATCTAGGCAAGTCTCTCTCTCTCTCTCTCTCTCTCTCTCTCTCTCTCTCTCTCTCTCTCTCTCTCTCTCTCAATAAACAGCGCTAAAATCCAACAACATAGAGTCGGTTCCTCATAGTGGATACAAGGTCATTAAAAAATTGTAAAAAGCACCGATAGGATTAACGACACGAACAATTCGATAAGTCCTACAGACGGATCGTCAGGACAAACGAAAAGGTTTTACTGATTACTAATTACTATAAATGAAAGGTCAGACGAACACGGACCCCTGGGCGCACCAGAGGTGGGATCAGATGTCTAGAAGTGAACATCTCCTGAATTTTCAAATTATATCATTATTGTATTGTTCCAGATTCTTGCGCGTAATTTTTGTATCCTTAAACGGTAATTTATTCAAATCTAATTTAGTGGCTTTAATTCAACGTACGACTTTTCTTATGGGGCTCACGGGGTTTTGACCAGTAGGCAGGGGATGCTCACTCCTCCTATGTACGTGATCCCACCTCTGGTGCGTCCAGGGGTCTGTAATCGCCCGGCCCTACATATGTATATTTGTTTGAAATACTTTTTCGTTTGTCCTGAGGAAAGGACAGGTCGTCCCAAGGATCTATCGAATTGTTCATGTCGTTGGTCATTGGTCATATCGGTGCTATAGTATTATGATCATATGCATAATCAGTGACCTTGTCGAGTTGACAGTAATTGGACCATTTCGGGTTACTTGTCGAGGTTACATCATGTATGTTACGTACCTTGTCGCGTGCACGCTATGTAGGGATAATGAATCTGTCTGTTTTAAGGACAGTGGATATACAAACTATTATGTTACATAGATTTGTGAAAGAATTTGTACAGGTTTTTATTATTACTAAAATAGCCTATCTATCACTAATTTTCACCTGTTTCCAGGCTTACTCTTGCATCTTTACAATGTACTTGTAGTTGATTTTTTTTCTTCTCTTATACATGTTGAAATTCATTGAAAGAACATAACAATGGACACTTTCTTTTTAACTTCCCATGGAATTGAAGATTTAAAATATTCATGATGTATATACATCGTGGAAAGAAATTATGATATAGGTGTTTGTTTTTTAATTATGATTATCTCTCATTTTTGTTTTGTCGTATCCAAATACCTTCTGTATTATATTCTATCGAAATAAAACATACCATAAGCTGCACAATTTCGTAGATATATCAATTCGTTTTAATTTAGGTTGTCTTCAATTGTGCGTATAATTCTCTGGTGCAATCGGATAAGTTTAACAGTTAGACGATACCGATGATACATTAAACTATGGGCATAGTCATAGTCTGAATATAGCAAACTCAGCGAAATTTACATCTGGCTCCAAGGCCATCCAACATGGATGATCTCAAGTTTGATCTAAGTCTCACTTTTACAAAAGAAACATACAGAGAAAAAGTGAGACTTAGATTAAAGGCGATCTCGACTAAGTTCTATGGCTTCTGAGCTTGTACCTATTAAATATCTTTTGAAATTGATATTTTAAGAAAGAAAAAAAGCCTAGAATGAATTTTTGGAGAAACTACAAATCATACAAAAGAATGTTACTACTGCTTGGTGATCGGGCCGCTTCTAAACCTTTAATTTAGTGAACCCTTGTATCTTCATTATAAACAAGTGCTCTAAACGCCCTAGTTCTGAAACACTCTATAGAGTACAGACGTCCAGCCTATGTGGTATTTTGTCCAGTGGTGTGTAATAATGTATACAATCTCTCTCTCTCTCTCTCTCTCTCTCTCTCTCTCTCTCTCTCTCTCTCTCTCTCTCTCTCTCTTTTTTTTTTTTTTTTTTTTTTTTTTTTAGGCAATACACATTTTATAACGAGTTACATAACTCATCTTTTGATGTCCAATAAAAACTCTGCCGGAGGACAGTTTCAATATGTCACCTGTAAAATACCATGTGCACTAAATGGTCTTTTAACAGTTGTTATATACACCAGAAGTTAAGTAACACATAACCCAGGGGAATTTCTCAAGCTGCGTTGACAAATAAATACATCATTTACATCCGTACTATTGTATACTATTGTATACAAACTAATTAAGATGATGAAAGTAATTTACTAGTTTCATTTTTTTTTTATTGAATATATATATTTTCTGAAATAAACTTTCATTGGGATTTATTATTGCTCAAATTCTATGATAATTTAACCGTTGCAAATTTTGGATAGGATTTAATGTATCATAATTTGCCACATGCTATTTAATTGATAAGAAATAAACATTAAGAAAATTTCCAATTCCAAAAATTCCTGACGGTCTATACTAGATAACGAGAGGTATGAGACTATTTGATTCTACTTGATTATTGAATAAACTTTTTCAGGTATTTTCTCTTTGTTTACCTTAATGTTAATTCAACAAAAATGAAATTTAAAAAAGAAAAGAATTACTTGCTTATCGGTATAACCACTGAAAATACCCTAATTTTAATTTATTCCACAATATCAAAAGCACAACACATCACCTTAAACATACATGTATTTCTCATCTCAAAAAAGTCGAGCAGTGAAATTTTAATCCCAATCTTGAAAGAGAATCCGCTGTTTAGCGGCGCGTTCAGTCTCGCGATGAATGGTCAGTTCAAGTTCTGTCCACGCCCGATGCTGTTCGCCGCTCTGTATATAAACATTTAGCACACGGTCTGAGCTAGCACTTGTCGACTGACGGTAGAATAGCCCTAATCTTTTATTGACTTGAAAAATATAATTTATTTCTCTTCAAAATGAAACGGGTAGCGGTGATCGGAGCGGGATGCAGCGGCCTGGCTGCCATAAAATGTTGCCTGGATGAAGGTATTGAGCCCGTGTGCTTTGAAAGAGAAAATGACATTGGGGGACTATGGAACTATAGTGATACGCCAAAAGTCGGCAAAGGAAGTGTATATAAATCTTGTGTCATCAACACTAGCAAGGAGATGATGGCTTTCAGTGACTTCCCTCCCCCAGATGATTTCCCGTCTTTCATGCCGCACAAATATGTCCTCAAATACTTTCGCCTGTACGCCGAGAACTTTGGTTTGCTGGATCATATAAAGTTCCAAACGTCAGTGGACAGAGTGGTACCCGCCGAAGACTACGAGGAAACTGGGCGGTGGAGGGTTACCTTCACTTCTGGGACAGATGGTCCAATGACGGACATTTTTGACGGGGTTTTGATTTGTACAGGTCATCACACGTATCCACATCTCCCCAAGTTTAGGGGTTTGGAGAATTTTAAGGGAACGAACATGCACTCGCATAGTTACCGGGACAATAAAGACTTTCACGGGAAGAACGTCTTAGTGGTCGGTAAGTGTGTAATCTTTCTAAAGTAACATCCTCTGGCAGCAGGTGCCTATTTGCATATAAATTTACATAGTGTATGTATGTCATTGTCCGTGAGTGTTCTGAACCTGTTAATTTTTTCCATATTAATAAAGAAATCACTTAATGGCACACACTTGTCTCTTTTGAATTTTTAATGTCATGTAGTACATAACTTTTCTCATGTTGCAGGAATTGGAAATTCAGGTGTAGATATCGCAGTAGACCTTAGTCACGCCGCTTCACAGGTAGATATTGCCAAAACTCAATCATCATCATCATTCTCTCTCTCTCTCTCTCTCTCTCTCTCTCTCTCTCTCTCCCTTCTTAAACAACCAATCAGAATTGCAACTGTTACGTGTGGATACTGTTTCGTTGTTTAAATCATTTTCAGGAGGCATTTCATTTGATCTGTGGATTTAAAATCACTGTGTAATGCAATGTAAGTAACACATAACTTGTTCTGTAGGTTTACTTGAGCACGAGACGCGGTGCCTGGGTAGTTAGTCGGAAGGGGTTCTGGGGGTATCCTGCTGACGCAATCGCAAACAGTCGTTTCTTGTTCACTTTACCTAAAAATGTGTTACAGTGGAGTGTGGAAAAAATGTGCAACTTCAACTTTGATCATGAGGCTTATGGAGTAAAACCGTCACAAAGGTAAACCACTACTGTTGCGTTCTAACCGTCTTGTAAGACATATACTAGTATTTACTAAAGCTTTATTCATATTTTAGCGTCGTTGGTAGTGAACCATGGCTGCGCAAAATATGAAAATACCTATTTTTCGTCATCATTCAACGCCTATTCTTTGAATGATACCGAGTAAATCGCTAAATCTTGATAACGCCAAATAGTCATCAGCTCCGGTTGCGGCAAATTTTAGTTATGCTACAAAATGTACACGTACAATTCAAATATTTTTTGTGTATTAATGTAAATCATGAATATAACTATGAATGATAACTGAAATAAGTTTAATTTTGTTTGGTAGGTGCTTCCAGACACACCCGACAATAAACGACGAACTTCCGTTTCGAATTATGGTTGGTGCAATTCAGGTCCGACCGAATGTGCATGAATTTACAGACTATGCCGTCAGTTTTGTGGACGGCACGACGGAGCAGATTGATGCCGTGGTGTTTGCCACCGGCTACGACTACAAGATCGCTTTTCTGGATAATTCTGTTACTACGATAGAAAACAACCAAACCTGCCTATACAAATACATGTTTCCACCCCACCTCCAGCATCCGACACTAGGAATTGTGGGATTGGTTCAAGCCATTGGCGCCATTATGCCAATTTCTGAAATCCAATGCAGGTGGTTCACACGGCTTGTTACAGGTAGGTGAATTTTATTTTCAATAAGATGCGGTTATTATACAAAATATGGACCCACTTATGCTACGATTTATATCGGTTTTTACTTTTTCATCTGATACGTTTGTTCTTTATAGACCAGTGTACCCTTCCGTCTTACTCGGAAATGATCGCAGACATTCAAAACAAACGGGACTGGATGAATGAAACATACGTGACGTCGCAGCGGCACACCTTACAGGTAAAGTATATCTCATTCTTGATTTGGTATTTCTTATGAAATGTCTAAAATATTTCAAAATCAAGGGCAGAAAAATGAAAATAATTGATTTAAGCTGACATTACGATATAGTCCTTTATTATTACATATTTATCTTCCAGACCTTCTGGATAGAGTACATGGATCAAATCGCCCAGAAAATCGGAGTCCGACCAAACTTCACGAAACTTTTCTTCGAGGATCCGTATTTAGCGACACGCTGCTTCTTTGGACCTTGTCTTCCTACTCAGTTTCGGTTAGAGGGTCCTGGAAAATGGAATGGCGCCAAACGCTGCATCCAAGGCGCCATCTCGCGATGCATGAAACCTCCGCACAAAGGGCTACAACCCATAAACTTTATCAAATCCAAAACGAGGCGTCTTAGTATTGAAATCCAAGTACCGAATTTTATCAAGCCATATTTTGTTTTATTTGTGCTGTGTTTCCTTTTCATGTGTTTGCTCTTTGTGTAGCCAGCACGAGTTAAACTCGTCAAACACTTATCTGTTGATTTTGCTTTTGATGTTGTTTTTTATGTGTTTTTCGGACGTTGTGTCAGTATAGTTTTATGTTGTCTCCTTGGAAATTTAGTGCAAGACATGTCAGTTTGATTTGAACTGTGATAATCTGAGTGAACGAGATGTTTTCATTCTTTATTCTGGATTCAGATAGATTTCAAATTATATTTATTTTCTGTAGTTGCTCTTTTTACTTGATTGGGTCACGTGTATATACACTGTACATTGTGCCAAATACGGACAGACTCGACCGTATAAATGAATGAGTACATGTTTTCTTGTAGCAAAAGTACGAATGAAATTCGTGAAAATCGAAGTGCCATGTATAGAATGTAAATTAAAATAATATGTTGGAAAACTGGTTTATTCTTTTTGTCATTTTAATATAATACCTCGTACATGTAGTTAAAGAGTAAGCAGAGTGCTATATAGAGAGGAACAAAATGCAATCTGGACTTGATCTAAAAGTGGTTTTTATTGTGGGATGGTTGTCGCCAAGCTGATACGTAATTCAACGTCATTATGAGTTTATTGAACTCTGTCAAAAACAAACAATTAGATAGTGAGGTTTGAAATATATTCGTGAATAAATCAAATTTCATGCTCAATTTAAGAGACTGTTGATGAAAAAATCAATACGTGATATGCATGTCACCGAATACAGTACTGAACATTGAAAACCTTTACACATTCTGTAATTTATAGTACAATATCTGAAGGTGGAATCAGAAACTTGATGTGGCATCCGCATGTTCAAAATATTTCAGATTTGCATATTTTTATGTATGCGTGACGTCATGATTAATACGAATTTCATTTAATTTTATTATCAGAAAAAAGTTTTAACGGATTCTATGGCTAATAACAAGTTCTACTCTAAATAATTTCTGCTTGACATTTTTTATTCTCATCATGAAATAGATACTCAGTGGCGGAACGAGAGGGAGCTACGGGTTTGCAACCTACCCACCCCCTTTGGTTGAATATTATTTTTAAATGGCGACCATTGGGTAGAAAAACTTGCATCAGTCACTGAAACTCGTGTTTGCACCAGTATTTCACTTTTCTACTTTTTCTACAAACTATTAAGGACATCTGACCATAAAGATGAAATGATTTTAGCAGTTAGAGCAAACTGCCCTAATTCACGTTTTATAGTGTTTCGTGGGTACACGCATTAGACATCAAAAAGTATTACCAGTTAGTGGTATAGAATCTTATTTGCTTGTTGAAGTGGGCTCGAATCCTATTGAAGACTTTTAATCTTATTTTATCTTCTGCTTCCCAAAGTCTAAATTTTCAAAGATTTTCTCTCAAAAAGTAGTATGAAATACTTCAACTTTAATTTGATTGAATCATTTCATTATGTATATATATTAAAGACAGGACCACGATGTAAACTAGTTTGTAATGTTTTACGGTGTGACCGTTGAGATGAGGGAAGACCCTTAACATCTTGCAACACTATTTTAGACAATTAATCCGCCTATTCCTTTAACACCATCCGAAATATAACACAGTCGATGTAAACAGTGCATCGTGACGTCATATTAGCTGCGATGCTTTTTCTTTCAACCCAAACAGTTATCAACAACAACAAAATGTACGAAGGTATGGGAAAGCTTGTCTGGAATTTCAAACGTTTGTGGTACTTTCCAAACAATTCATTTTACCTACGGGATTGTCAATGAGGTATACCGCAGTGACGGTGACATTTTTTTCAGAGCACTATGGGTAGTCCGCATCATTTTTCAGCTAATGAAGAGCAAATCACGTGACTCAAATATGTAATCATTGGAGCTTCGCTCGATGTTACCTTTAGAGCCTTGCTTCGAGCTTCGCTCGGTATAATAACTAAGCCTGCAATCCTGTATAAATAAAGAATATTATTATTGTTATTATTCCATGTCAGACCCGAGTTTATTGCCCCCCCCCCCCCCCCCCCCCCACACACACACACAAACACAACCCAGTTCCAGTAAGTGAATCGGGCTGTGGTGCATCAGAACAAGCTCGTTGATAATGATATTGTCAAATACGTAGGGTGAATAATTAGTGAAACATGCAAAAAAGCTATGACATATAGGACATAAGACATAATGTTGATTGTTTTTACGTCTAATACGCAACGGTGTGTAAATTAGCTGAATAATCTGTATTTAATAGAGCATTATGAAAATCCATCTGCACGTGATTGCGTACTATTGTAGCGCAATAGGCGTAAAAAGAAAAATTCGATAGATAGATAGATAGATATTCAACGATTTTATCATATGAAGATTATTATTACTATTATCATTATTATGATATTCATTAAGATACTATATATGTCTTAGAACTATCCATGCTTGTCATTCAAAATTTGGAACATGCAGTCACAAAATAGTCACGGGTGATTTCTTAGTTTACTTGGGATTCTATTGATAGTTTTTGATCATTTGGTTTCCTTTAAAATCCCATTCGAGAACTTTTACTCAGATAGAGACGTGCCTAGCTGTATGTAAATCGCCATAAACTGACCTGCGCATAGATACTCAGGGCTATAGAGGTGAGGATTCTTTGTCTAAATTAAGACGTTTTATTATAACAATAATAGCATAGAAAATGTAAAAGAATTTAAATATTTAGGGATCATACTAACAAGGAGCGGAACATTTTGTAAAGCTAAAAAGCACTTATGTGAACAAGCGCAAAAAGCTATGTATGGTGTGATACGAAAAATCAGACAATTTAATTTATCTGTAGAATGTCAACTTGATCTATTTCATAAAGTGGTTGTACCTGTTTTACTTTATGAATGTGAAATATGGGGTTATAAAAATCTAGATATAATTGAACGTGTACATTTAAAATTTCTGAAAACTATTTTTAATATGAAAAGCTCAACTTCTAATTACACGTGTATGATATATGGAGAATCTGGGCGTTTTCCTATGTATATCAAGCTTTATACAAGAATGGTTACATACTGGGCAAAGTTGTTATACTCAGAAAATAAAATTGTTAATATTGTTTATAGATATTTTTGTACCCAATATGATAAAGTTGGATATAAAAACCCTTGGATTGACTGTGTTCAAATTTTTTTAAACATGTGTGGACTTCCAAATATTTGGAATGAGCAAATGTTAAATGGTTATCTATAACAGTTAGTCTGATTTTGAGATATCAATTTACTCAGAAGTGGTCTTCTGATGTTGATGACTAAGGTTTATAAATTTTTCAAATATTTTTTTGGTTTAGAGAAATATGTACTTACTTTGCCTGTAAAATTAAGAAAATTATTTATTAATTATTTCGCACTTCAAATGACCGTTTACCCATAGAGACAGGAAGATGGTATGGTATTCCCCAGAATGAAAGACTATGTACATATTGTAATAAAGGAGAAATCGGAGATGAATTCCGTTTTATTTTACAGTGTCCAACTTTTTCCACAATGAAGGAAAAAATACAAAGACAATTTTTTTTATGAAAGACCAAATATTCTAAAGTTTTCTAATCTATTGTCAACTCAAGATGTGAAAATATGAAGAAATCTCTATGTTTTTATTTCTCATATCTTTGAAATTGTCTGTTGTTCTTCATAATTGTTCTTCTGCAACCTCTTAAACGTATTAATATTATGTTAAATAATATTAAACATTCCTAAGCCTCCAGGACCTGATGGTATTTCACCAAGATTACTTAAATTAAGCCACTCACAAGGATCTTCAATCTTTCACTCAGGAAAAAATGTCTTCCATATATATGGAAACAAGCAAATGTTACACCTGTATATAAGAATAAGGGTAGTACAGACCATCTTACTAATTATAGGCCCATTTCTTTAACTAGTTCTGTGTGTAAGGTTATGGAGAAAATACTATTTAAATACATGTTCAACTTCATCAAAGATCATGAGTTACTATCAAAATATCAGTCGGGATTCCAGCCAGGAGACTCAACTGGTTGAAATCTATGATAAAATAATGTCAAATTTAGATAGAGGGAAAGATATTCGTTTTATTTTCTGCGATATTTCCAAAGTTTAGCGCTTAGGTCTTGTTCACAAACTTCAGGGGTTGGGTTTTGTTGGTAATATTTTAGGTTGGATTAAGGACTACCTAACTCAGAGGCAACAACGAGTAACTCTAGAAGTATTAAAGTGTTAAATGCTGGGGTACCCCAGGGGTCAGTGCTGGGTCCTTTTTTGTTCTTACTATATATCAATGATATCACCAATGACATTTCTAACACTATTCGATTATTTGCTGATGACACTTCCTCATTTGCTATCATAGATAATGACATTATAAACCAAACTCTTTCACTTACCACTGCCCTTAACACAATAAAAACTGGTCTAATACCTGGGCTGTATATTTTAATTCAAATAAAACTGTCAACGTTGATTTTACTAGAAATAATATTAACTTTCCTGAGATTTAGTTTGGATATGACGGTGAAGCTATTAGTCAACAAAATTCTCATATTCACTTAGGCCTACATTTCCAGTCTGATGGTTATTGGTCCAAGCATATTTCTAGTATTTATGAAAAAGCATCCAAAATGTTAAACATATTAAGATCGCTTAAACATACTCTTGATAGGTGAACACTTATCAAGATCTACTTTGCTTTCATCAAACCAGTCTTGGAATATGGGGATGTAGTATGGGGTAATTGTACTAAAGAAAATTCTGAATTACTTGAAAAGATTCAAGTTGAGGCAGCACGAATAATTACAGGGCTTAGAGTTAATTCTTCAAAAAAGTTAATTGGGCTTGGAGCCTTTAGAAGCTCGTAGGGATAATTATAAGCTTATATTATTCTATAAAATGATAAATGGTATAGCTCCACAGTATATGTCTGACTTAATTAAACATTTTCTTCCAACTGATCATGTGTATAATCTCAGGTCAAGTGGCAATCTTTATTGTCTGCCACTTTGCCGAACATCTTCTTACTACAACAGTTTTATTCCGTCGACAATCAAACTCGGGAATGAGCTAAAAGCTGATATAAAGAATTCTCCAACTTTATCCATATTCCAGTCTAAACTCAAGATGATGGGAATTCCAAAATTCAAAACGCACTTTAGATTTGGCAATAGACGAGAAAATATCATTCTCTGTCAGTTACGGAATAAAGCTAGTAATTTGAATGCTCATTTATTGAAAGATTATTTGACTGATGATCCACACTGTTTGCATTGTGGCTATGAATTTGAAGGAAATGTGCATTATTTCCTTGAATGTTCAAAATATAATCATCAAAGAGATATTCTTCTGCAGCAATTTCATGACATTGGTGTTCCTTTTCAATTGAACTATGTTCTATATGGTAGTTCTTAGTATTCATATAACTTGAATTGCAAAATTATTTTTTATGTTCATAACTAAATCAAATCTTCTAAGCGCTTTTGACAAGCTAATTTTTGCACTTTCTTTTATCTTTATTATTATTATTTTATGACACACACACACACACACACACACACACACACACACACACACACTTCTGTTTTACATGCTTCAGTGTATGAGAGTATCAGTGTCCTCATTACATACAGGTATTTACATCACGGGGGAATCGGATCTTGTTTCGTAACTTACTCTAATTCAGACACATCTTCCTGTCTTTTCTTGTCTTTCATTGTGTCAGTATGTTAGTATGTCAGTGTGTCAGTGGACCAGTGAGTGTTGTGTTCGGTGCGATTTTCCGGGTACTATTACTGCAGGCTGGGTACAATAACATCAGCTGGTAATTGCCGTAAGAAGAAATGGCCCCGGGGTCAGCTTCGCTCATTCACTTCCAGCGACACTTATGAGTGATCATTTTCACCTGCAGTATTATTCAAGAATGTGCATACCTACAAAGTTTTAAAATTGTACATGTATATCAAACCGGAGATTGTCATCACGAGTATTAGCAATCGAAACTGGGAAAGTACATTTGAATTAGAAGAAATTACATAAAATGTCTTGCGTGTTAGGTATGCGTTGAATATGATTGTCATTATATATTGCTATATCAATTGTATGACATTTTCCGCAGATAATTTATTAAAAATTATCATATCTTCGACAGTTAAATTTCTAGAATACTTCAATTTTGAAAATCACATATATATTTGCAATTTAGGCAATTTTAAAAAGTCTAAAGCATGAAGTTTAGCTGTGAACAAAACCCCTGATCGTTTTGAGATAGTCACACGATAGTACTTTATATTCTGTGAAATTAATCCACCTCTGATTATATCTGACCTTATAAAGACGGTGCGCGTGTATATAAACTTAATCCACCTCTGATTATATCTGACCTTATAAAGACGGTGCGCGTGTATATAAACTTAAGACGGTGCGCGTGTATATAAACTTAAGACGGTGCGCGTGTATATAAACTTAAGACGGTGCGCGTGTATATAAACTTAAGGACATAGTATAACCAAAAAATTGTTACAAAATTTTGAAAAACTATTTGTAAATGTGTCAGTATTGCTAAAAACCAATATTTACCACAAAAGTTTTCTATGAAACCACCCTTATTTTTAGCATTATTTACAAATCTTTACTTGAAAATTATTCAATGGAAAAACATTACCCAAAAATTGAAATCCTTCAAAAACTTTCTTTTATGTATTGTTGTTTGATCAAATAATAGAAAATCCCACATAAACAAAATCTTACTTCATTTGACGCGTCTAAAATCTTGGGTATCCTTATGATCTCATTAATGCACATTGAATCAGGAAACAAAACATTATAGAAAATGACGTTTTGTTACATATAAATATTTACATGTAGGCCTATATGTATGACAAAACACGTTTTTTAAAACTCTATATCCTTTGTGCAAACTGCAGTGACTACGATTTTTGGGTGCAGTTGTCGTATTTTGTTCCAGGAAATTACATCATTTCTCATCAAATGATATCAATTGAAATTTGAAATGTAGATTTTTTTTCATGTCTCATAAAAAATCTACCGGTACTGATGATACCGTTCTGTAAATAGTCATACTTACATTATTATTACCTATTATGGAATGGAACTCTGCTCCTTTGAGATATGACAAAGTAATTCCTGTTTTATAATTCATGTAAAGTTCATCTTTATATTATAAATGTAACAAAACTCTTCCTTCTTTCTTTTTATGTTGATTAATATTAGACTAAACTTCGCCATATTTGTATAATTCTTTATGTACATGAGCAAAGTTAAGATACTCGCCACTACTTTTTTCTTTTGCACTAGGTATTTCAGTATACAGATGTTAGGATTTTTTGGAACAGAAAAACTAAATATATTGATACCCACTCAGGAAAGATAATTATCTCAGATCAGTTATACTCAAGAATCAGTGTCTATGATATATATGTATTTTTTATATGAAATGTCTTTACGAAAAGTATATCTACATGTACCTGTTTTTATATAAATGTGTGTATGTGGATTAAATTCATACTTAGAATTTTGAATTTTTTATTTATTTTTTATTTTTGTTTTTTGGGGGACATGCACTTCAATAGGGAAAGCTAATCCTTATAGAACCTAATTGTGCATTTTATGTTCAGTTGAATGAGTTCAAATCAAAAAATGAGAGAAACACTGAGAAATCTAGATATGTCAGATATAGGAGTATAGAAAGTATGAAACTGACACGGTTCTAGGGGGAAAAGCCATGAAACTGACACGTTCTATATACAAGGCCAAAAACTCAATTCATTGCGTCACGAGGAAATCTAATCTACTGCTCATTTGTCGTTTACGCAATGCGGGTATTTTAGACGGTTCCCCCTTCAACCTCTCTTTCATTGTGTTAGTGTGTTAGTGGGTCAGTTCGATTACAACTAACGTCATCATGCCCTGTATTCAAAATTATTATCTGGATTGTATTACTCAATGAGTGTGGATGGAATTACGCAAAGGGACACATGACTGTGAAATATGCTTTTCGTACAAAGTCCCTGCTTGTATTCAAATAAAGTATGTGGGACAAAATCTCTCTCTCTCTCTCTCTCTCTCTCTCTCTCTCTCTCTCTCTCTCTCTCTCTCTCTCTCTCTCATATTCCATGCACATTGATGGAAACATAAAGCAAATGAATGAGATTTGAAGTTTTCCAATAATCTTGCAGAAAATAAATTTTCAACCCAATGATTTATTGTAAATGACAAAACGTGAATAAAAATTCTGAAATGACACTTGTTGTTATCTTTTACAGTTTGCGACCTACACAATCGGTGCTATTTCTTCTGCTGGTGGAGAAATGGTAACCTCAATAAGGATTACGCCTGTGTGATATTGTGCGTTAACCTTTCATTACGTGTGGAGCACATTTGAAGTAACAGACTATTTGTTAATACCAGATATAAAAGTCAAATACTTATTAACTGTTTTCTTCTACATCTGAAAAAGCAGTGATATTTTCACCACTTTCAGAAACATATTGTACACGGCGATCAATGATAGGTATTTTTTATTTATTGGAAAAGCGTCTTCCTTTAATTTACAGAAAAGATTGTTATTGTTTTCTTTTTGTGTTGTTGTCGTAATTGCTGGGTATTTTTTAAATAATAAAGAATATTGATTGGGGATGTATTTTTATCATAGCACAAATGGATTGGTTCCTCTGACTTCTATGTTCCTCGCCGTCTGGTAAGTTGTCATGAGATTGACACAGAGTTCCAACACTCAGTCAATCGTTATTTTAACAACTTCATATTATGGAACAATGTCGACCAAAAGTGAATCATCTGCAATGATATTCCTATATGACACATTTACTATGTTCTATAGACTTTCACGAATTCGACAAATAAGCATGCAAATATTGATTAAACTTGGGAAAAACATCTTTAGGTGAAAACTACTTTATGGTGAAGTTTTTTAATCGGCATCACACACCTTGTGATCGTTAAGTTGATTAAATATACCGGTATCATGAACTTTCCAAAGTAGCTATTGATTTAGGAAATGAGAATATCATTATTGTTGGGGATTTTAACCTGGTTATGGATTCTGATATAGATTATTATAATTATCTTCATCTAAATAATCCAAAAGTAAGAGACAAAGTTTTAGAAATAGTTACTCAATTTAACCTCACAGGTATTTACAGAGAGTTTCACGTATTTACAGAGAGTTTCACCCAGATAAAAAAAAGATATACATGGCGTAAACCAACCCGCCTTAAACAAGCAAGGCTTGATTTTTTTCTTTTGATATCCAATACGTTATTAAATATGATACAAGAAAGCGAAATTTTAGCAAGTTACAAGTCTGATCACTCTCCAGTGTCACTTAGTCTTAAACTCAATGAATTTACACATGGAAAAGGCTTATGGAAGTTTAATAATTCATTATTATATGACAATGATATGAATTTCTTAAAACAATTAACCAAAAAATACATGAAATCAAACAAAAATATACATTACCTGTATACAATATCGACTATATGGACAAAATACCAGATAATGAAATTCAATTCATAGTAAATGATCAACTTTTTCTGGAAACATTACTAATGGAAATCAGGGGTAAATGTATCTCATATTCAAGCTACATTAAAAAGAAAAGTACTGAAAAGGAAAAATCACTGCTGGCACAAATAAACCAGCTAGAAGAAAAATATGAAGAAAATATTCAAACAATAATTTTCAAAAAGAAAGAATAAGAGAATATTAGAAACCACAAACTTATAAAAAGAAAAATATAGTCAGATCTGAAGCAAAATGGACCAATGAAGGAGAGAAACCAACAAATTACTTTCTTAACTTAGAGAATAGACATTTCACAAATAAGATTGTCCCCAAATTAATAAAAGAAGATAGCACTGATGAAATTACAGTACAAAAAGATATCCTTCAGGAAATAGAAAATTATTATAGAAACCTCTATCAAAATAAGAGTGATTTATGTGACTTTGACTTTAAAAATGAAATCTTATCAGAAACAAATAGCACTAAACTTTAACGATATGCAAAAGGGTTCCCTGGAGGGCTATATTTCATATAATGAAGCAACACGTGTATTGAAAAATATGTCCAATAATAAGAGCCCTGGAAGTGATGGCTTTACTGCAGTTTTTTATAAAGTATTTTGGAAACAATTAGGACACTGTAATTAGGTCACTAAATTTAGGATACAAATTGGGATAATTATCTGTAACACAAAAACAAGGTATAATAACTTGTATACCAAAAGACGGGAAAAGTAAATTTTACATGAACAATTGGAGACCAATCTCTTTATTAAATGTAGTGTATAAGATTGGATCGGGATGTATAGCCCAAAGAATTAAAACAGTAATCAGTTCAATAATCAGTACAGACCAAACTGGATTTGTTCCAGGAAGATATATAGATGAAAATACACGTCTTATTTATGACTTCATGCAGTATACTGAGAATAATGACATACCAGGTTTATTACTAATGATAAATTTTGAAAAAGCCTTTGATACAGTGTCATGGAAATCTATCGATAAAACGCTTCAAATTTTTTATTTTGGACCATCTTTAAGAAAATGGTTATCAGTGTTTCAACAAAACATCTCTTCAACAGTATCATAGGCTGGTCATCTGTCAAATTTGTTTAGGCTGGGACGTGGATGTCGACAAGGTGACCCTATATCTTCTTATATTTTTTTGCTTTGCGTCGAAATTCTAGCCCTCAAATTAAAAAATAACAAAGACATAAAAGGAATTAATATTGATGACACTGAATACTTACTGTCACACTATGCTGATGACACTCTTATTATATTAGATGGCTCTGAGAGGTCTCTTAGAGAAACAGTTAAAGAGCTAAACAACTTTTACAAAATTTCTGGACTTAAAATCAATGTATCAAAAACTCAATTAGTCTGGATCGGTAGTAAAAAAAATACTCATCTATCAAATTATGTGAGGATGTGAATTTTCAATGGATGCATACCTTTAAACTTTTAGGGATAAACTTTGATGTAAACTTAACGAACATTCACAAGCTCAATTATGATAAGAAACTAGTGAAAATTAAGCAAAGCATAAATCAATGGAGTAAACGACATATAACCCACTTGGTAGAATAACTCTTATTAAATCATTGCTTATTTCACAATTGAATTATCTTTTTATTTTACTACCTTCTCCATCAAATAGCTTTATAAAGAATCTTAATGAAATTCTTTTTAACTTTTTATGGCAGTCTAAGGTTGACAAACTGAAAAGAAAGCAAATAATACAGGACCATGTAAATGGTGGACTAAAAATGACGGGCATAAATGATTAAAATCATCTTGGATGAAAAGAATTTTATATTCTCAAGACACAAAATGGAAAGTATTGTTAAATAAAATTGTCTCCTTAGAAATACTAATTAAAACAGGATTTGATTATATAAATGTTGTTAAAAAAGACATCAACAATGCTTTCTGGAAAGATATCATTACTGCATTTCAAATAGTTCAAGATAAAATAAAAGTTCAATCCTGGTATGACTTTATAAGCCAGCCAATATGGAATAATAACAAAATCAAAATTGGAAATAAAACAGTTTTCTATAATAAATAAAAATGGTTTGAGAAGAATATAGTGTACATATCTGATTTACTTGATGAAAAGGGGTCTTTTTATTCTTTATAAAATTTACAGAAAATTTATAAAATCAAAACATTTTTTTGGATATATGCTTCACTCCAAAGTTCTATAAAAACAAGCTGTACCACTGAGACAATTCGAATGGAAACCAACAACCCCAGACCTGTTGTGCCTCTTATTATTAGAATATTCTGTACAAGTAAAATAGGAACTAAGCATATCTATAATACTCTAATTGCAGAGACCATAATTCCATTAGGAAAAATGAAATGGGGGAAAGCATTTTGAAATTTCAGATTCACAATGGGAAAATATTTATTCACATCCTTTTCAATATACAAAAAATTCTAAATTGCAGTGGTTACAATTTAGAATTAACAACTACATTTTAACTACAAACTCATTCTTATTTAAGATAGGGAAGGTAGACACCAAATTATGTTGTTTATGCAAAATAGTGACGAAACAATTATTCATCTGCTTTGGGATTGTCCAAAGGTACAGGAGATTCTAAGATCGACGATCCGATCTATCATAACTTTATGTAATACAAAAGGTATCAATATTACATTAGATAAAAACTTTTATTTTTGGAATCACTAGTTCTAAAGAAATAAGCATTATTCTGTTAATTATCAAATCATATATATACAGGAAAAGATATCAGCAACAAAGCCTATCAACCCAGGAACTGCTGATTGATCTTAAAACACTCAACATTGTAAATATGATGAATTTATAAATCAGAGGAATGCATGGTTTTTTCTCTTTGACAGACTCTGATTGGCAGATACACTTATCATTATCTATATTTTACTTTTTATTTTTATCTTGCTCTTTTATATGAACACAACCTAGCTATGAACGATTTACCATACTTGTATTACTTTCTCTCTTTCACCACCCCTCTCTGTCTATCTCCAACAGTCTTTCTCTCTCCCCACTCCTCTTTTTCTATATCTCTCTTGCTTTAATGTATGTATATGTATGCGTTTGTACACTTATTTGTGATATATATATATATACACCGGTATCTTGTCACCAGATTTATCAGATTACCTGCAAGATTACTTGCAGCACATTCAGTACAACAATGTCAAACCACTTGATGTATTTCTATTATTTCTCGGGTTGTGCTACTGACACAGTAACCGACATGACCCGTCAATTTCACAAAAGGAGGGGAAACGTGCATCTTCATTTTCCGTGTAATAAATGATGTTTATCAATATTATGATAATAATTGATATACTAAATAATACAAACATGATTATCAAGTGAAAACTAAAATAGACTAGTAATTAGCTATAGTATATCATAATGTGTAAGCTATAAAGTTGTAACTAGTAATTAGCTATAGTATATCATAATGTGTAAGCTATAAAGTTGTAACTAGTCGTTAGCTATAGTATATCATAATATGTAAGCTATAAAGTAGACTAGTAGTTAGCTATAGTATATGATAATGTGTAAGCTATAAAGTTGCAACTAGTAGTTAGCTATAGTAAATGATAATGTGTAAGCTATAAAGTTGCAACTAGTAGTTAGCTATAGTATATGATAATGTGTAAGCTATAAAGTAGACTAGTAGTTAGCTATAGTATATGATAATGTGTAAGCTATAAAGTAGACTAGTAGTTAGCTATAGTATATGATAATGTGTAAGCTATAAAGTTGCAACTAGTAGTTAGCTATAGTAAATGATAATGTGTAAGCTATAAAGTTGCAACTAGTAATTAGCTATAGTAAATGATAATGTGTAAGCTATAAAGTTGTAACTAGTAGATAGCTATAGTATATGATAATGTGTAAGCTATAAAGTAGACTAGTCATTAGCTATAGTATATCATAATGTGTAAGCTATAAAGTAGACTAGTAGTTAGCTATAGTATATGATAATGTGTAAGCTATAAAGTAGACCAGTAGTTAGCTATAGTATATCATAATGTGTAAGTTATAAAGTTGTAACTAGTACTTAGCTATAGTATATGATAATGGGTAAGCTATAAAGTAGACTAGTAGTTAGCTATAGTATATGATAATGGGTAAGCTATAAATTAGACTAGTAGTTAGCTATAGTATATCATAATGTGTAAGCTATAAAGTTGTAACTAGTAGTTAGCTATAGTAAATGATAATGTGTAAGCTATAAAGTTGCAACTAGTAGTTAGCTATAGTATATGATAATGGGTAAGCTATAAAGTAGACTAGTAGTTAGCTATAGTATATGATAATGGGTAAGCTATAAATTAGACTAGTAGTTAGCTATAGTATATCATAATGTGTAAGCTATAAAGTTGTAACTAGTAGTTAGCTATAGTATATGATAATGTGTAAGTTATAAAGTTGTAACTATTTTGTTCATTCGGTGATGGACTACACTAGATATATTTATAGATAATGTCGTCTGCGACTGATTGTTCTGTTGTCTGATCTCCAACATTTAACATCCAACCCAAACGTAAAACTGCACTATGTAAGTCCTTCGATAGTAACATTGGATCAGCTCTGTAACCCCCTTGCTATAAAGAAAACGAGGGTATTAATTATATCCCACGCAACAAAGTTGCGAAGGATAAAATGTTTTTTACCCGTCCATCAGTCCCCTTTTTTGTCATCGCAACTCCTCCAAAAACCGTTCAACAGAATTCCGTGAAACTTTGTATTTAATAAGGACACACTGTGTAGATATGCATATTCGCAGGACATTCTTATTTAATAATTTTTCTGGGAGTTATGCCCCTTTTGAACTTAGAATTTCGAACTTGTCTGTCCTGTTCTTGTCAACGCAACTCCTCTGAGACCGCTGAACAGAATTTCGTGAAACTTTGTTGTTACTAAGGACATACTATGTAGATGTGTATATTCCCAGAAAATTCTAATTTAATAATTTTTCTGGGAGTTATGCCCCTATTGAACTTATAATTTCGAGTCCGTTTGTCCTGTGCTTGCAGTAATGCATTGCATTGCCATTCATTATGTGAGGCATTATCAAGCAATGTTAGAGTGTGGGATATGTGAGCTTGCTTACCTCTGCTTTTTTCATATTGATTGCTATTTGTCCGTCAATATTTGATGCCCATATAATATCTGCAGTATTGTAAGAACTTAAGCAATGAAACTCCATGAAGAAATGGTCAAGGTTACCATCTAACATAAGGTACCAAATGGCCAAGGTTACCAGCTAACATAAAGAACCAAATGGTCAAGATTACCAGCTTGAATAAGCTAACAAATTGTCAAGATTACCACATAACATAAGGTAACAAATAGTCAATTATTATTGACCTATCAGAACTTAAGGTTACCACATAATATAAGGTAACAAATTGTCAAGTTTACCATCTAACATAAGGTAACAAAGGTCAAGATTACCATAAAAAAAAACGTAACAAATGGTCAAGATTACCATCTAACATAAGGTAAAAAATGGTCAAGGTAAAACATCTTTTTCTTCGAATGAACGGCATTGGAACGGAAAGAAACCGTACATATATTGAAAGTAAGGTATATGTGAACGATTCATGGCGTCAGGCCGTTTGAGAAACGCCCACAATAACCCAAACCCGAATTTGCCTCAAAAAGAGTGTCCTACCCTTCCTTTTTTATACATGCACATACTATATATTTACATTAACTTCCAGTGCCCGTGAATATAGCGATGAAAACAATGTTGTTTACAGTATTTAGGGGGGATCTTGTAAAACACTTTTGAATCAATTTCTCAATTTTTTATGCAAGTATCATCATGTAGCATGCAATCAAGTTTGTTCATACAATGACCCCCTGAACTAGACCGAATATAGGTTTAAAGTTTTGCATAGAAGTATATATATACGAAAAAAATTTAAACATGTGTTTCATACCTTCATACATCAATGTACACAAAGAGAGATAACTCTAAATTCTATTTGCATTGAAATAGAGAACTTGGGTAAACGATGGTAATGATTTACTGACAAAAGAAGCCACCACGCAGGATAAAACCCGTGCTGATAATTGGGGAGAGTGTGCTTCTAGCAAAAATCTTTGAAATCGATATGGATGACAAAGAAACATTAAACAGGATATTTGATGGCAAACTAAGAAACTTCAACAGAAACAAATTTATTCCAAGCTGTTTTAACCAACAACAAATCCCTCAAGCACCTGACGTTTGGGCCCATATTTCCTCAGATCCACCCCACCCCCTTCTTACTGTATAAAACTAAACTTTAAGAAGATATTTTCCTAAAATGTATATGTCTGTTATATATATATACCTATGTTTAAATTTATATATATATATATATATATATATATATATATATATATATATATATATATATTATTTTTTTTTTAAATCACCCAGTCGCATTAAGGAGGTATGCTACACCAGAGAAATTTGATGTAGATGAAAAGTGGAGGATATGTACAACAATATTTTGAAGTTGAAAAATTTCAAATTTACTTTATTTTGTCAAAAAATACAGTTTTAGTAGAAGGTAATCTGGAAAAAAATTAAAACCCCTGCTGGACTCGAACCTGCGACCTACAGTTCAGCAGTCGGTATTCTAACCTACTGATCTACTCGGCTAGGTATGTTAATAGAAATGGAAAAGTCAAATGTTGCTGATATCGAATTTTTCATTTAAAGGAAGTCAGCCATTATGACGATGTAGAGTACTACCTTAAGTGAAAATAAAACGGGGACGAAAATTCTCGGTACATGTATATAGTATAAACAATGACAGTTATTCAAAGGACATAGATTTTGTTTGTTTAAACACGCTCACTCTTATACAAATACAAATACTATAGGGTTATTGAACTTATGTTGGTGAATATTGGCACGAGTTGGCTGTCAAAATGCACGAGCTTGCGACGTAAACAAGCCAAAATGGCAGACGACGGTCCTCCGAATCTGACAGAGCCGGTATGTTTTACTGTACATAAATTATGATGCCCCCATTTACAAAATCAGTTTGCTTCATTGCATTAATGACGGGTTAAATATTGAACAGTGAAGAAATGCTGTTATTGCACACCTTCACCTTAGATGCCAATATTGATGAATTCTCGTCTGTTTTGGAGTAGTTTGAGTGAAAAGGGATATAATTTAACAACTAAATACTTTAGCTATATAATAAAAGGGTTATCGAACTTATATAGGTGAATATTGGCTGTCATAATGCACTCGCAAACTCGTGCATTTTTACAGCCAACTAGTGCCAATATCTTTCATTCATTGATGTGGAATTATATCTACCACTTTCTATTGCACGTTTACGTGCACTTAATCTAATTCTACTAAGAGAGGATCTTTCAGATCTTTTTCTGAGTAAATCAACATATGGATATGGCGTGTAAAACGTTGCTATATCCGATAATCTTATGATGTATGTTCAATATTTTGTGATGTATGTTCAATATTTTGTGATGTATGTTCAATATCTTGTGATGTATGTGTGACAGACTCATATTATACATGTATATTGTATGATATGATGGGTATATGTATAAAGAATCGGTTCATTGAATAAAATGCTTAGGCAAGGTAATGTAATTTAAACGTGCAGTCAAGCATAAAAATTTGGTCACTTTCCCAGTGTAATGGCCTGGGGTATATAATTATATTTTGGCCAAATGTCCCTTGTCTTTTAATTTTTTCCAACCAATGAAAATCGTCCTTACTTTAATAGTACGCTGTTGCATCATATTACCCATAATGCAATTATTGCACATACATCACAAGATTATCGAACATACATAACAAGATATAGAATATACATCACAAAATATTGAACATACATCACAAGATTATTGAACATACATCACAAGATATTGAACATACATCACAAGATTATTGAATATACATGTAGCATCGTTTTACACGCAATATATGGACTTCTTTTTCTTGTGTATATTTTTTTTTAAATTATAAAATTTATGTTTTTTTAACCAAAGATTTTTTATGATTGCTCCTGTGTGCACTGGTCAATGATTCTTTGTTTTATGTTTGGTATATGTGTAGTTACACGTGGGTGTTGCTAAAACGCAAAACAGAAAATGGGTATTCTAAAATAAAAGGCTTATGAACAAGGATATTTCTTGCGAATTACAGAGAGAACGGGAAGTCATCCTCAGTTTCTACACTGTACATGTCTTCATAAGTTACAAGTACCATTGTATTTAAAGATCATTGACTTATGAAAAGTAGGAAACAAGAGCTTGTAGGTACCACCCCCTTTTCTTCTGACTTAGTCATTTTCTGACCCCACCACCATCGATTGTGACAATATACTGTTTCAAACAAAACAAAAACAAACAAAAAACAAAAAGAAAAAAATTATGATTTAACTTTTCAAAGGATGAGGTGAAATGGTTATATGAAATGGCCCCAAATATATCCTTATTTCATGTTAAAATTTATATGATTCAACTAATTAACATTTGCACTTTTATTATTTGAATGTTATATACACGGCGCATAAATTCGCCACAAACTCTATATATCTCTGAGTTTGGGGTTTCCTCATTAGCTGAAATTCCCATAGGAATTCGGCCTAGCCCATACTTTTACAAATCTGTAAATATATAAACGATAGTAGGTACAGTTACATAATTTAGGCTCTGGTTGTATATAATTTTAAAAAACTTTCAAATTTCGCATGGCGATAAACGCAACCCATAATGATATCGTCCATATTTAAAAAAAAAAAAAAAAAAAAAAAAAAAAAGATTAGCAAATATTTTACTAGAAGTTCCTCCATTATGGAAACCTGTTTGAACTCGGTGTATCTCGCTCTATAAAAAAGACGATATCACATGATTTGGATGTATTGACCGCTGTTCTAGGAACGATATCACGTGATTTGGATGTATTGACCGCTGTTCTAGGAACGATATCACATGATTTGGATGTATTGACCGCTGTTCTAGGAACGATATCACATGATTTGGATGTATTGACCGCTGTTCTAGGAACGATATCACATGATTTGGATGTATTGACCGCTGTTCTAGGAACATAAACATGCCTTCTACGTCATTTGTACTTTAAACAGTGTGTATTCGATACGGTATACATGTATATGTGATTTATTTACAAATACACTAAATTTTGATCAGTTGTATTTAGTTGTATATACACGTGTAGTTATCATTATCAAAAATGAGTTGACGTTTCTAGACAAATAATTATATCTTTCCATTGTTTACTTCATGATATATATGCAAAGTGGAATGCACTAGTATATGGTTTTACTTTCTTTATCAAAATTTTACACATTACAGGCAGATCTTTTGGTTCATTATTCTACCTGTAATATGACTATCCAAAACATAAAGACTAACGCGTATATTGTACATCTATTTTCACAGCACGTACTTTTTAAATATTAAAATAAATAATCACGGTATTTTCATAAATAATTAAAAGAGCCCAGGTATTTATAATATTTTGCTTCAAGGCAAAGTCGATCAAGAGCCTGAGAAAATTATTATTTATTTGTGAACACTTGTGACATATATTTACAATTGTACATATGTAGTACATCACAATATGATATAGGGTTTGAACGAAACGTATGTTGACGGTTATAACAGTTCTAATATAATTTCAGTATTTAGTTGAAAATAAGTATTTGAATATTAAACAATACGATTTGTACTATTTCGGGGTGGGTTTTTTTTCAGCGGCGGTATCTATGAGCGAATGTGCTTTTGATAACGTGTTTAGGTACATGTATAAGCAGTATCATCAACTTTCATCACAATGATAATCATGCATAGCTTCCATTTAATTGATAAAATATATCAAGATTCTAACACAAATAATGTCACGTGATTTATAAACGGGGAAAGCATGAGATCTATTCATATTCCTAAAGTGAAAGTTGTCCTTTGTGTTAAGACCCGCCTACTTTGTTTATCATTATTCATGAAGGAGAACCAAGACCAAAACTGCTTGTTATGGGGGTTTAAAATTATTTTGACATTCCTCGTAAAAAAAAAAAGCACAACAAAACAATGGGAACTATCAAAACTAATAGGAAACCATTGTCTGTGGCGTCTATGTATAAAATTTTAACTTGCTTTTATTGACCAGGGAAAAGGGAGCCGACTCTAATAACTGTTCCACCTCATCCTTTTATTACTTTTTTCTAGTTGTGGAGCCACCTTAACATACAATTTGATGAGCCTATATATCCAATTGTGATAAGAAGTTTTATCTCCCTCCCCCTCCCTCCCCGTCGAAACAACACGTAAACAAAAGGCCCATGTGCCACATCGCTCACCTGAGTCACCTTGGTCCATATCTGAAGACTTTCCATATATATTTGCATGTAAAACCTTAGTCCCTATTGTGGCTCCAACCTACCCCTGGAGGCCATGAATTTTACAAACTTGAATATCCACTATATCAGAAACCTTTCATGTAAATGTCAACTTCATTGACCCAATGGTTCTGAGAAGAAGATTTTAAAAATAATATTCAACCAAATACCTTTCACCCAAGGACGCTTTGTGCCAAGTTTGGTTGAAATTGACAGTGAGAGAAGATGAAAATTTGAAAAGTTTACGACGACAGACAACGGACAATTTTTGATCAGAAAAGCTCACTTGAGCCTTTAGCTCAGGTGAGCTTTAAAAAAATAATTTTCTTAACAATTTCCCCCAAACATAGCCTTTTTTAGCTCACCTGAGCTGAAAGCTCGAGTGAGCTATTCTGACTGCCTTTTGCCTGTCATCTGTCCGTTTTTGACATACTGTAGTGAAGATTCAAGTTTGTGTTTATATTCCAGCTATGTCTGACTATTCACTGGCACAGTTAACTGCTCAATACAATAGGATAAAATGTGATTTCTTTCGTTTGAGGAACGAATTAGACAGAAATCAATTTCTACTTGGTAATAATAATGAATGGATTATTCCGGAATTTTAAAGTTTTCATTTCGAATACCTTTTTAGGTATGTACAGTCAATAGAACCGGTTTCAATAGAGTACGTGGTTAAATCAGTTTAGGACGACACGTACAGCTGGTAGCACACCTAAATTTTTGGAAATTTTATTATTTTTTATGTATGGTATTATACTACATGTAAGATAAAGCTGCTACGTGTTGTTGCTAGTCCAATTTGTGTTGTGTTATTTATTACTGATCTTGTATCAGGAATGAATGGATTTCAAAGTAGAATTGAAATGCTCTGTAACAGACAGAAATCCACATATCAAAATGACATGAAATGTACATCAAATACATATACATCAAATACATAATATATATGTGTGTGTGTGTGTGTGTGCGCGCGCGTGCGTGCGTGTGAAACTTATGCGGTACCAATTTTGATGCACCAGATGCGCATTTCGACAAATAATGTCTCTTCAGTGATGCTCAAGCCGAAATATTGGAAATCCGAAATAACAATACACAAAATACATTGTATTAGCACAAAGTTATATCAAATGATATTCAAGCAGTTTAACCACAATTGTATAGTGATCCACCGAACTTGATGAGAAAAATAAGTTTAAAAACAAATTATTTATATTTATACAGCCCTTTGCTATATAAAAGGCTACAAAGGCAACGTCAATCAAGAAGTCTAAATTCAGGCAGAAGTGAAATCGTTACAGAAGGTAGAGTACCAAAGAAGGAACTGAAAGGTTAGGGTCGAAATACAAGGCACCGGTGAAAGATAAACCAAGCAATCGCGGTGAGAAATCCTAAATAAGGGTGAGACATCGAGTACTTCTAGAACAACAGGAACTTAGTTTTGGAACCAGATGCAATGTAGTCTTGTAATCTCGGCTTGTATCCATGTGTATTTAAGAAAAACAACCCAGGACAAGAATCCCAGTAAATCAGAAATAAGCATTGTATAGATGAGGCAGAAGTAGGCAGAGTTGTCAGAAAGAAGACTTCGCCAAGTTTCCCTGGCGTTAATCCTGGTGTTCGCTTCGTAACGGGGGTGGGGGGTGGGGGGGGGGGGGGGGGGGGTCGTGAGTTCAAGCCCCGCTCGTACCACGGCCGCGTCTTGAAACCCAAGACGTTAAAATAGGTAGTGATTGCTCCTTTGTCAAACACTCGGCATTTTAAAAAGTGAGAATCACAGATCTTTCGTATATGACCTTAAAAACGGAGGTCCCGTGTCGCGGCAGACGTTGGCACGCTAAAGAACCCTCACTGCTACGGCCCTGAGCACTAAGCATACATGTACATGTAGGTCTAAATTTGTGGTACTTCACCTACGGCTGGTGACGTCTCAATATGAGTGAAAAATTCTTGACAAGACGTAAACAAACAATCAATCTATCGTTTGTGTAAATAATATGGCAATTTGAAATCCATGATCCTCACTGCCATGTCTCCATATGACCAGTACAGTATCAACACCTCGTCGCAAGTTGCGTATCTTTGCGCGGTCAGCCAAAGGTCAGTCGGTGAAAAATCAAGTTTTCCTTCTATTAAAGGTTACTACTGTGGGGTACAGCTAGTTATTATGATTTCATACAAGTTTAAGGATCAGCCTCTCTCTGAAGCGTTATTGTACTAACTGCAATGATGGAAAAATAACGAAATGTCAAAGGTACAGATCATACAATTACAAACGCCAACATCGCGAAATATTTTTGAACCGCAAGATAGCAACTGATCTCTGATTGGCTAGCCTCAAAGAAGAAGCGCAGAATTTTAAATTCGGGTTGGAAATCGGGTTTTGTTATCGTAAATCGGGGAATATTTTTACATATTCGGGATTTCTGAAGATCTTTGCTTTTCTGAACGGGAAAGCAGGAATGGCTTCTGCCAATTCATTTCGCCTTAATCAGGAACGTTGGCATGTATTTTAAGTTCAACTTCTAGAAGTATACAGGCATTCTGTACTTTGAATTTCTGTTTGTAATCACTATATTCTAAAAGTTTGTAGATCTACGAACGAATACTAACTTCTAATGAAAAAGTAACAATATACAATTATGTGTATAAGATTTTTCACGTAAATGTGTGTGCAATATCTGTCTGAATTACAGAGGTATTTGGTTGAATATTATTTTATGATAAATGAATCTCTTCACTCAATAAAATAATCACATTGAGAATGTCTGAAAATGCAATAAATTCATAACAACTGCAAAAGAGGTTAATTTTCCCCTACCTTTCCTAGTGAATACATGAGAATCAATCGTCCAACAGATGGCGCTATCCGATACATAAAACTTCTTTCGTTACTTATGGAAATACTTTTAACAGAAATAACATAGTTACGTTACTTATCTCGAATGATAAAAACCGATATTTGTGATTTACCACACACACAGCAGTTATAGTGTACACAAGAATGGAATTCTCTGTAACACAGAGAGTAGAAACATGGAACTAATTCAAAGACTGTAAATTCATTAAATTGTTTGATCAATATTTCCCAAACAGAACACTGATTCTTTAAATAGATTATATTAATTAGCCCGAAATTTTGTTTAGAAATTTAGATTCTTCACCGACAATACAAAACTAACAAAAATAGATCTATAACACCCACTTTTATATTTCACAATGAAACAATAACCCGTGGTCTGCGACGATGGTATGATCCATTCTCACAATATGTCACGGGTAGGAAATAGTAACTCAAGTATAATTCTTAAAACTGATAATAGTCTAAACGAAAGTACTAAACCGAGTAGCTTAGCGTACTCCGTCTACACTGTACTCCGTCTACACTGTACTCCGTCTAACCTGTAGTCCGTCTACACTGTATTCCGTCTACACTGTACTCCGTCTACACTGTATTCCGTCTACACTGCATTCCTTCTACATTGTACTCCGTCCACACTGTACTCCGTCTACAATGTACTACCGTCTACCCTGTACTCCGTCTACCCTGTACTCCGTCTACACGGTACTCTGTCTACACTGTACTCCGTCTAACCTGTACTCCGTCTACACTGTACTAACGTCTACACTGTACTACCATCTACACTGTACTCCGTCTACACTGTACTACCATCTACACTGTACTCCATCTACACTGTACTACCATCTACACTGTACTACTATTTACACTGTACTCCATCTACACTGTACTTCTGTCTACATGGTACTCCGTCTACACGGTACTCTGTCTACACTGTACACCGTCTACACTGTACTACCGCCTACACTATACTACCATCTACACTGTACTCCGTCTACACTGTACTACCGCCTACACTATACTACCATCTACACTGTACTCCGTCTACCCTGTACTCCGTTTACATGGTACTCCGTCTACACTGTATTCCGTCTACACTGTACACCGTCTACACTGTACTTCCATCTACACTGTACTACCGTCTACACTGTACTCTGTCTACACTGTACTCTGTCTACACTGTACTCCGTCAACACTGTACTCCGTCTACACGGTACTCTGTCTACACTGTACACCGTCTACACTGTACTCCGTCTACACTGTACTACCCTCTACACTGTACTACCCTCTACACTGTACTCCGTCTACACGGTACTCCGTCTACACTGTACTCCGTCTACACTGTACTACCGTCTACACTGTACTACCCTCTACACTGTACTTCCGTCTACACTGAACTCCGTCTACACTGTACTACCGTCTACACTGTACTCCGTCTACACTGTACTACCATCTACACTGTACTACCATCTACACTGTACTCCAACTACACTGTACTCCATCTACACTGAACTCCGTCTACACTGTACTACCATCTACACTATACTACTATCAACACTGTACTCCGTCTACACTGTATTCCATCTACACTGTACTCCATCTACACTGTACTACCGTCTACACTATACTACCGTCTACACTGTACTACCATCTACACTGTACTCCGTCTACACTGAACTCCATCTACACTGTACTACCATCTACACTGTACTCCATCTACAATGTACTCCATCTACACTGTACTATCATCTACACTGAACTCCATCTACACTGTACTACCGTATACACTGTACTCCGTCAACACTGTACTCCGTCAACACTGTACTCCGTCTACACTGTACTACCGTCTACACTGTACTACCGTCTACACTGTACTCTGTCTACACTGTACTACCGTCTACACTGTACTCTGTCTACACTGAACTCTGTCTACACTGTACTACCGTCTACACTGTACTACCGTCTACACTGTACTACCGTCAACACTGTACTCCCTCTACAATGTACTACCATCTACATTGTACTCCGTCTACACTGTACTCCATCTACACTGAACTCCGTCTACACTGTACTACCGTCTACACTGTACTACCGTCTACACTGTACTACCGTCTACACTGAACTCCATCTACAATGTACTACCGTCTACACTGTACTACCGTCTACACTGAACTCCATCTACACTGTACTACCGTCTACACTGTACTCCGTCTACACTGTACTACCGTCTACACTGTACTCCGTCTACACTGTACTCTGTCTACACTGTACTACTGTCTACACTGTACTCTGTCTACACTGTACTCCATCTACACTGTACTCCGTCTACACTGTACTACCATCTACACTGTACTACTGTCTACACTGTACTCCATCTACACTGTACTCCGTCTACACTGTACTACCAATCCGCTTCTTAAAGCTTTCACACTATAGAAAACTGACCGTTGTGATACGGTTTAGAATAGGTCCTCAGTACCCCTTGCTTGTCATAAGAGGCAACCAAACGGGGCGGTAATTCAGATAAGACGGTAAAATCCGAGGCCACATGTCACAGCAGGTGTGGGACAATAAAGATCTCTTCCTGCTCAAAGAGCATTATCCCATAGGCCTAAGTTTTGCAAACCTTCACCGGCAATTGCGACGTCTTCATATGTGTGAAAAATTCTCGAGAGGGATGTTATACAATATACACCGACCACTATAGAACACTTCAACACCCTACTGCTCTCATACATTCAACACCCTACTGTTCTCATACATTCAACAACCTACTGTTCTCATACTTTCAACACCCTAATGTTCTTATACATTCAACACCCTACTGTTCTCATACATTCAACACCCTATTGTTCTTATACATTCAACACCCTACTGTTTTCATACATTCAACACCCTACTGTTCTCATACATTCAACACCCTACTGTTCTTATACATTCAACACCCTACTGTTCTCATACATTCAACACCCTACTGTTCTTATACATTCAACACCCTACTGTTTTCATACATTCAACACCCTACTGCTCTCATACATTCAACACCCTACTGTTCTCATACATTCAACCCCCTACTGTTTTCATATGTTCAACACCCTACTGTTCCCGGATATTCAACCCCCTACTGTTCTCATATATTCAACACCCTACTGTTCTCATTATTGTTTTCATACATTCAACACCCTACTGTTCTCATACATTCAACACCCTACTTCTCTCATATATTCAACACCTTATTGTTCCCGTACATTCAACCCCATACTGTTTTCATATATTGAACACCCAAATGTTCTCATACATTCAACACCCTACTTCTCTCATATATTCAACACCTTATTGTTCCCGTACATTCAACCCCATACTATTTTCATATATTGAACACCCAAATGTTCTCATACATTCAACACCCTACTGTTCTCATATATTCAACACCCTACTGATCTCATACATTCAACACCCTACTCTTCTCATATATTCAACACCCTACTGTTCTCATACATTCAACACCCTACTGTTTTCATATCTTCAACACCCTACTGTTCTCATACATTCAACACTCTACTGTTTTCATACATTCAACACCCTGCTGTTCTCATACATTCAACTTCCTACTTCTCTCATATATTCAACATTTTACTGTTCCCGTACTTTCAACCCCCTATGATTTCATATGTTCAACACTCTACTGTTCTCATATTCAACACCTTACTGTTCCCGGATATTCAACCCCTACTGTTCTCATTACTGTTTTCATACATTCAACACCGTACTGTTTTCATACATTCAACACCCTACTGTTATCATACATTCAACACCCAACTGTTTTCATACATTCAACTCCCTACTGTTTTCATATGTTCAACACTCAACTGTTTTCATATGTTCAACACCCTACTGTTCTCATATATTCAACACCCTACTGTTCTCATACATTCAACACCCTACTTCTCTCATATATTCAACACCCTACTGTTCTCATATATTCAACACCCTACTGTTCTCATACATTCAACACCTTACTGTTCTCATATATTCAACACCCTACTGTTTTCATACATTCAACACCCTACTGTTCTCATACATTCAACACCCTACTGTTCTCATATATTCAACACACTACTGTTCTCATACATTCAACACCCTACTGTTCTCATATATTCAACACACTACTGTTCTCATACATTCAACACCCTACTGTTCTCATACATTCAACACCCTACTGTTTTCATATATTCAACACCCTACTGTTCTCATACATTCAACACCCTACTGTTCTCATACATTCAACACCCTACTGTTCTCATATATTCAACACACTACTGTTCTCATATATTCAACACCTTACTGTTCCCGTACATTCAACACCCTACTGTTCCCGTACATTCAACCCTCTTCTGTTTTCATATGTTCAACATCCTACTGTTTTCATATATTCAGCATCCTACTGTTCTCATACATTCAACACCCTACTGTTCTCATACATTCAACACCCTACTTTTCTCATATATTCAACACCCTACTGTTCTCATATATTCAACACCCTACTGTTCTCATACATTCAACACCCTACTGTTCTCATACATTCAACACCCTACTGTTCTCATATATTCAACACACTACTGTTCTCATATATTCAACACCTTACTGTTCCCGTACATTCAACACCCTACTGTTCCCGTACATTCAACCCTCTTCTGTTTTCATATGTTCAACATCCTACTGTTTTCATATATTCAGCATCCTACTGTTCTCATACATTCAACACCCTACTGTTCTCATACATTCAACACCCTACTTTTCTCATATATTCAACACCCTACTGTTCTCATAAACTGCATGGTATTTATAAATGTACACTATCTCTATTTCTTTTGTGTAACTTTATTTTTTGTCTTCTTCAAACTTTTTACATATGAAAAATCATGTGCTCATTTGAGGGTTTGAACAGAATACTTGCCAAGGAAACATATGTTATCTATTACACCATCGCAGCTCTTCTCAAATAGATCATGAATTATATACAGGAACTCAAGTTTACTGCTAACTAACACTGTCCAGGTTTCTGTCATTTTATTGTAGCACAGTCAGCATAATAATAACAATAGTGTTATGATTTGCATGTACTCACCTCCGGCTCGTGCACCTTGGGTAAAACCCTGACTACTATTTCGGCATAGTACATTCAAATCACAACACTATTAAATAAATACATGTACTCACATAATCTATCATAAAAAAGTTTTTAAAATGCACTACCTTACACTGTAGTTGTAGGGACACCTATAAAACTTTGTCCAATACTCTCTTTCAGATTGTGGGAAAAAATGATTTTAAGAGAAAATATCAATTAGGACATGTCTCCACACCACTTGTCAACTACTATCTTGTATCTAAATCTTTCACATTCTGTGGGTCATGCTTATGGGGATGTTTGGGTCATGCTTATGGGGATGTGTGGGTCATGCTTATGGGGATGTGGGGGTCATGCTTATGGGGATGTAACTGTAAGGACAGAATCCTCATGGTGAACTTCTGTCTTCACAATGCAGGTCAAAAGTTGTCATCATCTCTCTCTCTCTCACACGCACGCATGCACGCGCGCGCACACACACACACACACGATAAACACACAAGAGACAATTCAGATGCAAGTTTCTTGTTAATTCATGTAAATATTTATTTACCAGCAAGTAAATTCTAAATGTCTTGAATTGCACATCATATTACACAAACACTGTACACTAGTGACAGCTGGGACACAGTATAACTGCTATACCATGTACACAGTTTGTCCAGAGATATAGATAATATAGATAATTGTTGTACCACTCTACAGAGAGTTTGTAAGCTAATTGCAAAATGCTTTAAAAGATGAGGAACACATCTGGAATGCTTTTTACATCACTGAGTTACCTCCCTTTCTGTGTCTAGGAGTATAAACATTAGAGATTGGAATTACATGTGTATTCCTCTTTGGTTTAGATAGTTCACGTACACATATCAACTCCATTATGTCCCATTAACAGCTGCCCGTGGGTCAGTCTGTAACTGTGCCTGCATTTTAGCCAACATTTCCTGCATTCGTTGTATCTACAAAATGAATAACATTCACTCAGTGTAGCTTTTACAAAATGTAAGCTTGCATAAATGACAGTAAAATTCTACAAAATGATATTTCACCAATATTTGTACCATCATAGGGTAGTTTACATGAGGTCAAATTTAGATAAATGTTGGTCATGAGTCCTGTGATCTGATCATGCAGGGTGTCCAGTACATTTTGTTTTTGGATTTTATCATTATTTTTATGAGATCCCCAATATACTGCAGATTTCCTTTTCCGTTCCTCCATAGATGGGAGGGGGTGTTAATTTCACACTATTTCCCTGATGTTATGTATACATGTTTTAATTTTCAATGCTGATAAAAACTTTTAACAAATTGTCTCTATGCAGATGCGGCGTACCTATATGAGTGATCAATATGCACAAAGAAATTACCATTTCAGTTTCATTTATCTCTCAATTTGATGCATAAATAAGTTTTATATAGTGTAAAATCACTGTTAAAAGGTGCCCTTGTACATTACTAGAATATACTAATAAGCCTACCTCAGCATCTTTCTGTGCAATTAAAAAGTCTGTATCTTCTAGTTGTCCTAGGTTTACCGCAGACTCTCTCTTCAGTTTCCTGTAAAATTTGAAGAGAATAGAATAAAACAAGAGCTCCACAAGGCAGGGCATTCCCTACAATGACAGAGCAAGTTTGCATAAGAAATTGACAAGCAAGCACTGTATTTTTATTTTGATCATAAAAACTGAAGATGGACAGTTAAGAAAATGTTGGTATTTCAAACTTTTGACTGAAAAAACAAGAAAATCAGAAAAATAAATAAAGAAATCGTACGGCATATTTTAGATGCTCAATCTATAAGCCTTACACCAAAATCGTAAGGGTTGGCAGCTCTGCAATGAGTGTGTACAAAGCTTTTTCTATGAAGTTCAGTAGTGACCTTGACTTTTGATTCCAAAATCAATAGGATTCCTCCTCTCTTGATAGCAAAGCAACATGTAAAGAACTATTCAGAAACCATCGTCTGTGGTGTCTGTATAAAATTTTAACCTTTGTGCAGTAGAATTGCTTTTGTTGATCATAGAAAAAGGGGTCGAATCCAATAGCTATTTCACCTCATCCTTTAGTATGTTTTATAGATTTTTTGTCTACAATGGGCCAATGGGGAATATATTTGCAAGGGTGAACTTTACATTTGTTGAAAATTTTGGTTTAATTTTAACCCTTAAAACTCACATTCTCTCTTTAGTTGAGCGGTCCCTCTGCTGGGTTATATGTTGTTTTCGGTAGTTCTCATAGTGAACATCTGAAGTGACCTCTTTCAGATCCTGCATGTGAGTGCTGAAAGGCAACAAGCATATTTGTACTTTTAGTTTCTATTGTCATTGTATTAAGATCTTTAATATTTGTAGAAGACTGAAATCCCCAGCAAATACACGAAAGTAATGAACTATAAAATCCGATAAGTGACATTTTTCCCTCCAAACCTGCACATTTTATTATAGTGAGTCGCAAGTCAATGAAATTTTGTTTGCATCATTGAGAAGTTGAGCATATTGTCAAAAATCCATTAACTGATAACAAAGGGAGAATTTGAAACTCCCTACCTTATCAGCATCTGTCGTAGTTTTACAAACTCCCTACCTTATCAGCATCTGTCGTAGTTATACAAACTCCCTACCTTATCAGCATCTGTCGTAGTTTTACAAACTCCCTACCTTATCAGCATCTGTCGTAGTTTTACAAACTCCCTACCTTATCAGCATCTGTCGTAGTTTTACAAAATCACAGTGATCAGGATTCTCCACTGAAATCAGAGACAAGCATATATCTTAAAAATCTAGACATAAGTAAAAGATTGTATTATCCCATGAAAATTTTGACATAACTTAAATCATATCATCCCATGGAAATCCTACAGAAATCAAGACATAACTTAAATCCTTCTATCCCAAAATTTCAAAAAGAGACTGTAAATCTCACCTTCCACAATTCCCCATTGGTACATTCGACCTCTGACCCTTTTCCCTGCCACTTCAACAACAGTGTTGCTACCCACCACAGCAAATGGAATGGCTGCCTGAAATGTCACATCAAACTTGGTAGGATTTAATTTTTTTGTGGGAATCTATTGATTTATATCTATTGAGTGATTCTTTATTGCTCTAGATGTATGTCGTTAATGGTTAGTCACTTTAACAAATTTGAAGAGACTTTAATATTTCTTTAATATTTTTAAATCTACTTCTGCTTATTAATCTGACCTATTTCAAAAGACTACCATTATAAAATGACCTTCACCTTTGACCCCTATTGATACTGACCTTTAATGCTTTATCCTGCTGCTTGAATTCATCATCTTCATCACTATCACATTCCGGGAACTGGTAAATCTTAATCTCATTTTCATCTATTTGATCCAAAATCTACAAGTGTATTCAAAATTCTAAAACATCTACATAGATATACATGTACCATGTGCCTACAATTCATAACCTCAGGATGTGCCTACAATTCATAACCTCAGGATGTGCCTACAATTCATAACCTCAGGATGTGTCTACAATTCATAACCTCAGGATGTGCCTACAATTCATAACCTCAGGATGTGTCTACAATTCATAACCTCAGGATGTGTCTACAATTCATAACCTCAGGATGTGTCTACAATTCATAACCTCAGGATGTGTCTACAATTCATGTCCACCGGATGTGTCTACAATTCATGTCCACCGGATGTGTCTACAATTCATGTCCATTGGATGTGTCTACAATTCATGTCCATTGGATGTGTCTACAATTCATGTCCATTGGATTTGTCTACAATTTATATCCACCGGATGTGTCCACAATTCATGTCCACCGGATGTGTCTACAATTCATGTCCAATGGATGTGTCTACAATTCATGTTCACCGGATGTGTCTACAATTCATGTTCACCGGATGTGTCTACAATTTATATCCACCGGATGTGTCCACAATTCATGTCCACCAGATGTGTCTACAATTCATGTCCCGGGATGTGTCTACAATTTCTGTCCACCAGATGTGTCTACAATTTCTGTCCACCGGATGTGTCTACAATTCATGTTCACCGAATGTGTCTACAATTCATGTCCACCGGATGTGTCTACAATTTATGTTCACCGGATGTGTCTACAACTTATGTCCACCGGATGGGTGTGTCTATGGTGGATAAAAGTTTGAATAGGAGCTGTAATTACATCTAGATTTCGAGAAAACTGTAATGTAATTGGTATACATCCATATATACAGGAAAGTGGGAAAAGAGATGATTCACCCAGGAAACAAATATTTGCTGCTATTCAAGCATTGAATGATTTTTTTTTTTTTTTTTTTTACATCTGTTGTGCAAATATCAAGAAATGGTATGTAGACAAATCAAACATTTAACTTGATATGATAATGTCATGTGTGTGCACATGTTTCATGTTATTCACATAATAGATCGATGTAAAACAAGATGTATTTGCAAAACACTGATTTTCCCATATGGCAGCAAAGCTGATGATGGCCAAGGTTAACATTTTTCAAAACTGGGTCAAACTTTACGTCAAAGTCATAAAATAAACAAGAGGCCCATAGGCCACATTGCTCACCTGAGTCACCTTGGTCCATATTTAAAGATTATCCCAACATATTCGCATGCAAAACTTTGATCCTTATTGTGGCACCAACCTACCCCTGGGGGCAATGGTTTTTAACCAACTTGAATCTGCACCATGTCAAGAAGCTTTCCTGAAAATGAAAACTTTTCTGGCCCAGTGGTTCTTGAGAAGAAGATTTTTAAAGATTTACCCTATATATTTGTATGTAAAACTTTGATCCCCTATTGTGGCCCCATCCTACCCTTGGGAGCCATGATCAAAAGAAACTTAAATCTTCTTTATACCAGGAAGCTTTCAGGTAAATCTCCACTCTTATGGCCTAGTGGTTCTTGAAAAGAAGACTTTTAAAGAATTTCTCTATATATTCACATATAAACCTTTGATCCCCTATTGTGGCCCCACCCTACCCCTGGAGGTCATGATTTTAATAAACTTGAATCTTCACTATGTCAAGAAGCTTTCATGTAAATTTCAGCTTTTCTGGCTCAGTGGTTCTTGAGAACAAGATTTTTAAATAATCCCACCCTACTTTTGCATTTTTGTGATTATCTCCCTTTTGAAAGGGGTATGGTCCTTCATTTGAACAAACTTGAATACCCTTCACCCAAAAATGATTTGTACCAAGTTTGGTTGAAATTGGCCCAGTTGGTTCTGGAGAAGAAGTCGAAAGTATGAAAAGTTTACAGACAGACGGACAGATGGATGGGCAGTGCCAGATGACGGACCATGGGTGATCAGAAAAGCTCACTTGAACTTTCAGCTCAGGTGAGCGAAAACTTTTAATACTCAAAGAAAGGTCTTGTCACAAGAAATACACATGTGAAATGTTCAAAAGTTATGGCGAAGGTTAAAGTTTTTGAAGGCATTAGACAGACCATAAACTGTAACTCTGATTACAGGGGCATATAAAATCATTTGATGCTTATATTCATATGTTCTCCATAAAGTGATATGATATTTTAAAGTCTACCTCTTACTTGTATGGGAAACTGACAGAACAGTGGGAACTGGCTTACTTTACTTGGTAGCAGTTTTGACTGGTTATATTAAGTTCCCATTTTCGGGGGGGGGGGGGGGGGGGGGGGGGCAGAACAAGAATGCTCTCAGTATCATCAATGTGATTTTATGGGGAATGTAAATATTGTAGTATTAACTTGGTTGATTGTTACAAATATAGAAAACAAAACAAAAAATCTGGACAAGTTTGTCCCCTCACTTACTCAAGAGTAATTGTATATTTAATGGTAAATGGGAGATATTTACATACACTTAGTTGTGACCCTGAATTCTTAAATCTGACCCTAGCCTGATCATCTTTAGTCAACTTGAGATTTGATCCGCTGACCTCAATAAAGACGCTTTCTCTGATTCTTGATTGCAGTCATTCGATACCCTATGAATAAATATCCATACTACAGCTATAGCATACAACTAGAGTATCAAAATCTATTGGGTTTTGTTGTATATGTATATATAAAATTCTTTATAACAATGGATGAAATTTGATCTGTTGAACTGTAGATCGCGGGTTTGAGACCAGGAGGGATTTTAAATTTGTTTCATATAACTTTATACTAAAATTGCATTTTTGACTATATAAAGTTTTGAAAGTTTTAGATTCTTAAAATATTGTTGTACATACATGTATCCTCCGCTTTTCATCCATATCAATTTCTCTGTGTTATCCCTCCTTAAATGTTATTAAAATGAACCAAATACCATACTGATAATGAAGATTAGGGTGTTGAATACTGGTTTTGCCTTTGAATGTGCTTGACTCTTTTCAAAGGGGGTGCAAATGCACTAATTATCACTGCAAGTCTGCTAATCATGCATGTCCCAGTGTTACTACTAATCATGTATGTTCTAATGTTACTACTAATCATGTATGTTCCAGTGTTACTACTAATCATGTATGTTCTAATGTTACTACTAATCATGTATGTTCCAGTGTTACTACTAATCATATATGTTCCAGTGTTATTGCTAATCATGTATGTTCCAGTGTTACTACTAATCATGTATGTCCCAGTGTTACTACTAATCATGTATGTTCCAGTGTTACTGCTAATCATGTATGTTCCAGGTTACTGCTAATCATGTATGTTCCAGTGTTACTGCTAATCATGTATGTTCCAGTGTTACTGCTAATCATGTATGTTCCAGTGTTACTACTAATCATGTATGTTCCAGTGTTACTACTAATCATGCATGTTCCATGTTACTGCTAATCATGTATGTTCTAATGTTACTGCTAATCATGTATGTTCCAGTGTTACTACTAATCATGTATGTTCCAGTGTTACTACTAATCATGCATGTTCCAGTGTTACTACTAATCATGTATGTTCCATGTTACTGCTAATCATGTATGTTCCATGTTACTGCTAATCATGTATGTTCTAATGTTACTGCTAATCATGTATGTTCCAGTGTTACTACTAATCATGTATGTTCCAGTGTTACTACTAATCATGCATGTTCCATGTGACTGCTAATCATGTATGTTCTAATGTTACTGCTAATCATGTATGTTCCAGTGTTACTACTAATCATGTATGTTCCAGTGTTACTACTAATCATGTATGTTCCAGTGTTACTACTAATCATGTATGTCCCAGTGTTACTACTAATCATGTATGTCCCAGTGTTACTACTAATCATGTATGTTCCAGTGTTATTGCTTATCATGTATGTCCCAGTGTTATTGCTAATCATGTATGTCCCAGTGTTACTGCTAATCATGTATGTTCTAATGTTACTGCTAATCATGTATGTTCCAGTGTTACTGCTAATCATGTATGTCCCAGTGTTACTGCTAATCATGTATGTTCCAGTGTTACTGCTAATCATGTATGTTCTAATGTTACTGCTAATCATGTATGTTCCAGTGTTACTGCTAATCATGTATGTCCCAGTGTTACTGCTAATCATGTATGTTCCAGTGTTACTACTAATCATGTATGTTCTAATGTTACTGCTAATCATGTATGTTCCAGTGTTACTACTAATCATGCATGTTCCAGTGTTACTGCTAATCATGTATGTTCCAGTGTTACTGCTAATCATGTATGTTCCAGTGTTACTACTAATCATGCATGTTCCAGTGTTACTGCTAATCATGTATGTCCCAGTGTTACTGCTAATCATGTATGTTCCAGTGTTACTACTAATCATGTATGTTCTAATGTTACTGCTAATCATGTATGTTCCAGTGTTACTACTAATCATGCATGTTCCAGTGTTACTGCTAATCATGTATGTTCCAGTGTTACTGCTAATCATGTATGTTCCAGTGTTACTACTAATCATGCATGTTCCAGTGTTACTGCTAATCATGTATGTCCCAGTGTTACTGCTAATCATGTATGTTCCAGTGTTACTACTAATCATGTATGTTCTAATGTTACTACTAATCATGTATGTTCCAGTGTTACTGCTAATCATGTATGTCTCAGTGTTACTACTAATCATGTATGCCCCAGTGTTACTACTAATCATGTATGTTCTAATGTTACTACTAATCATGTATGTCCCAGTGTTACTACTAATCATGTATGCCCCAGTGTTACTACTAATCATATATGTTCTAATGTTACTGCTAATCATGCATGTCCCAGTGTTACTACTAATCATGTATGTTCCAGTGTTACTACTAATCATGTATGTTCCAGTGTTACTACTAATCATGTATGTCCCAGTGTTACTGCTAATCAAGCATGTTCCAGTGTTACTACTAATCATGTATGTTCCAGTGTTACTACTAATCATGTATGTTCCAGTGTTATTGCTTATCATGTATGTTCCAGTGTTATTGCTAATCATGTATGTCCCAGTGTTACTACTAATCATGTATGTTCCAGTGTTACCTTGGTTTTGAGGCGTGCTTTTTCCTTTGGTGTCAAAGTGTCACACTTTGCAATAAGAGGTATAATATTGACTTTATGGTGCAGTTTCTTCATCATAAATATATCTATAGGCTTCAACCTAAAACAGACAATTTACCTATCATAAATATATCTATACTAGGCTCAACTTAAAATAGACAATTTTATGGAGCGCCAAATTAACATAAACTCAAATCATTGAAGATATCTTCAATTATTTGAAGATAGCATCAATTCATTTGATGCGCGCAACAATTTAATTAAAGATCTCTTCAAATAATTAATGATATCTTCAATTCTGAATTATTGCGTGCATTAAATGAATTGATGATAGAATTAATTCTTCTGCTGAATTGATGCGCGCTTTAATAGAATTAATGATCTCTTCAAATTAATTAATGATATCAACAATTGAATTGATGTGCGCTACAATTCAATTGAAGAGAGCAATAATTAATATAATGCACGCATTAAATCAATTGATGAGAGCAATAATTGAATTGATGTGCGCATTAATTCATTTGATGAGAGCAATAATGGATTTAATGTGCACATTAATTCAATTATTGCTCTCTTCAATTGAATTAATGATATCTTTAATTCATTTGAAGAGAGCAATAATTCTTTTAGAGAGAGCAACTAAATAATTAAAGATATCTTCAATTCAACATATCCACAATTGAATTAATGATCTCTTTAATTGAATTGTTGCTCTCTTTAAAAGAATTGATGCGCGCATTAATTCCTTATACAAAAGCATTGTAAATAATTAAAGATATCTTCAATTGAATTAAAGAGATCATCAAATTATTTATACCGAGCTCTAAATCAATTATTGCGAGCAATATTTCTAGGAAATTAATGCTCTCATCAATTGAATTGAAGAGAGCAATAATTGAATTAATGCTCACATCAAATCTATTATTGCTCTCATTAATTCAATTGATGCTCTCATCAATTGAATTGATGAGAGTAATAATTGAATTGAAGCACACATTAATTCATTTGATGAGAGCAATAATTGATTTAATGCGCGCATTAAATCAATTAAAGAGAGCAATAATTGAATTGATGATATCGATCTTCAAATAATTGAAGATATCTTCTATTATTTGAGTTTATGTTAATTTGGTGCTCCATACAATTTACCTATCATAAATATATCTATATAGACTCAACCTAAAACAGACAATTTACCTATCATAAATATATCTATATAGACTCAACCTAAAACAGGATTTACCTCTCATATAAATATCTATAGGCTTCAACCTAAATCAGATAATTTACCAGTATCATAAATATATCTATATATCTATAGGCTCAACCTAAAACAGATGATTTACCTATCATAAATATATCTATAAGCTTCAACCTACAGAGGATTTATGCAAAATTTATAGGCTTCAAACTAAAACAGAAAACAACAAAACTTTGCCTGCGAAGTCCTTGCAATACATGTACACAGAAAACAAAAGTTTGCAATTTGTGAAAATCCACCATAAATATGTGATGCAAAAAGGAAACTGCCAAACTAATGTGGAATGTTATAGTCCTTTGAAAAAGGAAAACCAGCATACATATGTATATTTGGAGAATGATACTAGGCCTAAATGCATGTAGCGATAGGCCTTGACTCAACTGCCCTGGATGTTTTTTTCTGTTGACACCTACCCATGTCCATATGGTGATACAAAGTACAGGCAGCAGTGAACCCGGCTGCCCTGGATGTTTTTTTCTGTTGACACCTACCCATGTCCATATGGTGATACAAAGTACAGGCAGCAGTGAACCCGGCTGTCCTGGATGTTTTTTCTGTTGACACCACTCTCAGCCTGGTAATATTGCTCAAATTGTCGGTCAACATAGTCAACGATCGGCTTCCAGCTGTCAAAAGTCAAGCAGGCATTATAACACCAACTTCACATACATTGCAAACAGGGTTGCTCGATCAATGTTATTTTTGCCAATCGCGTTGAAATACAATTTAACCATATTGCTCAAATCAACTTAAACCCTTTTTGTTACATTAGTGTAATGATTAATGTTTTATTTGTTCAGTTTCAAATTTGCTTCTTTAGAATAAGGGTGAAATGAGAGAAAATAAAATGGAGGGGGGGAGGGGGTGAATTTTTTTTTGTATACATGAGTATTGTGGATAGTGAGGAGACAGTAGATTTTATCATACTTGTGAATACACAATAGTTTGCCAGTAAATGTTGTCAAAAATTGACTCCATTTCTTGTGTTATGACTTACATTTTGAATCTTAATTTATCAGAAAAATCTGGATTAGCAGCTTGCAAATATATACATTTGATTTTTCACTTTGATAATATGGTAGGAAAGAAGAAAGCATATTACTGGATTGAAAATCGAACCCATATAATCCCTGCATTACTGGTCAGTGCACTGAGCTATTCAGGCTAATATCTTTACTCCATCAATTATACTACAATGAAATATACAGCTATCTTACGATTCATCACCGTTCATCGCCTCACTGAAGCCGGGTGTGTCTACCACAGACAAACGAACTTTGACCCCTTTCTCCTCAATGTCTAACTGCTTCTTCTCAATGTCTGTAGTCTGCTCAGCATTGTCTATAATGTACAAAAATATCATGTATTTTAAGAAAATATTGTATTAATCACCAGTGTTACTGGGAAGGCTAAAAAAAACTGCTTAAAACTGCTCTTATTCATAAGGAGTTTTTGAGAGCCTTCTGACTGGCTAACAGACTATGGAAGGCTAAGGAACTGCTAAAATACTGCTACTGAAGTAAAACTGGGAAGGTTTAATAACTGCTTAGAAACTGCCTTCCACTTTGACATGGGGTGTTTGACATGGGGTGTTACTGTTTGGTGATCAGGCCTGGATTTCTAAAAGAAAAAAATGAAGTCAAAACTGGGATTTTACTCAAATTTCGACTGCTCATATAAAAGAAACTCAAATTTGAGTTTGACGCTTTTTAAATAAATCCAAGCCTGGCTTAACATTATTAAGATAATCAGTTTGTGCTTTTTCTTCATCTTCATAATTAATCTAGGAGATTTCATATTCATATTTCATATTTCATATTTCATACCCAGGATGTGGTGTGGGAGTTTTCATATTCAAAATAGTTCATTTATAAAGAGGCATACATTTTGTTTCATATTGTGTGAATTAACGAAGTAAAAGAGGAATTTTCATCTGAGTTTACCCAGAATGTGGTGTGGAAGCTTACACAGAATGTGGTGAGGGAGTTTACCCAGGATCCCAGGATGTGGTGTGGGAGTTTACACAGGATGTGGTGTGGGAGTTTACAAAGGATGTGGTGTGGGAGTTTACCCAGGATGTGGTGTGGGAGTTTACAAAGGATGTGGTGTGGGAGTTTACCCAGGATGTGGTGTGGGAGTTTACAAAGGATGTGGTGTGGGAGTTTACACAGGATGTGGTGTGGGAGTTTACAAAGGATGTGGTGTGGGAGTTTACAAAGGATGTGGTGTGGGAGTTTACACAGGATGTGGTGTGGGAGTTTACCCAGGATGTGGTGTGGGAGTTTACAAAGGATGTGGTGTGGGAGCTTACACAGGATGTGGTGTGAGAGCTTACCCAGGATGTGGTGTGGGAGTTTACCCAGGATGTGGTGTGGGAGTTTACCCAGGATGTGGTGTAGGAGTTTACACAGGATGTGGTGTGGGAGCTTACCCAGGATGTGGTGTGGGAGTTTACACAGGATGTGGTGTGGGAGCTTACCCAGGATGTGGTGTGGGAGTTTCCTGTCTTTATACAGGTCAGTCAGAAACAAACTGTTGATGAGGGTCGATTTTCCAAGCCCAGTTTCTCCTGCAAAACAAAACAGTACATTGGTCTAACAAACAAAACAAAACAATACATTGGTCTAACAAACAAAACAAAACAATACATTGGTCTAACAAACAAAATAATATATTAAAAAATACATTGATCAGACAAACAAAACAATACATTGGTCTAACCAAAAAAACAATACATTGGTCATGCAGACAAACCAAAACAAAACAGTAAATTACAAATGGTCAGACGGAAAAAAAATTTATCCATTAATCAGAGAACAAAACAAAATGAGCCATTAATCAGATAAACAAAACAAAATATCCATTAATCAGATAACTAAAACAAATTACCTGTTAATCAGACAAACAAAACAAAATGATCCATTAATAAACTAATCAAAACAAAATGATTCATTAATCAGACAAACAAAACAAAATGATCTATTGATCAGACAAACAAAAACAGAATTATTCATTAATAAGGCAAACAAAAACAAAATGATCCATTAATCAAAGAAAACAAAATGACACATTAATCAGACAAAAAAAAAAGATCCATTAATCAGATAAACAAAACAAATTGAGCCATTAATCAGTCAAACAAAAACAAAATGATCCATTGATCAAAGAAAACAAAATGACACATTAATCTGACCAAAAAATGATACATAAATCAGATAAACAAAACAAAATAAAATGATCCGTAAATCAGCCAAACAAAAACATAATGATACATTAATCAGATAAATAAAACAAAATGAGCCATTAATCAGATAAACAAAACAAAATGATCCATTAATCAGATAAACAAAACAAAATGATACATTGATCAGATAAAGAAAACAAAATGAGCCATTAAGGAGACAAACAAAATAAAATGAGCCATTAATCAAATAAACAAAACAAATGATCCATTAATCAGATAACTAAAACAAATTATCCGTTAATCAGACAGACATATTAATGAAATGAATAAAACAAATGATCCATTAATCAGACAAACAAAACTAAATGATCCATTAATCAGACAAACAAAACTAAATGATCCATTAATCAGAGAAACAAAACAAAATGATCCGTAAATCAGTGAAACAAAAACAAAATGATACATTAATAAGATAAACAGAACAAATGATACATTAATTAGTCAAACAAAACAAAATGATACATTAATCAGTCAAACAAAACAAAATGATCCATTAATCAGAGAAACAAAACAAAATGATACATTAATCAGTCAAACAAAACAAAATGATACATTAATAAGATAAACAGAACAAATGATACATTAATTAGTCAAACAAAACAAAATGATACATTAATCAGTCAAACAAAACAAAATGATACATTAATCAGTCAAACAAAACAAATGTTCCATTCATCAGCAATCTGATTAAAATCAGCTCCTCAATCCGCTCCTTTACTAGCGACAAATCAAAAGAAATAAAGGAGCGGATCGAGGAGCTGATTTTAATCAGATTGCATTCATCAGATAAACAAAACAAAATGGTACATTACTCGATCAGACAAACAAAACAAAATGATACATTACTCAAACAAAACAAAATGATTAACATTAGTCCAACATCTGTGCCAACTACAATTCAGTATATTGAAATTTTCCCCGCTATATATATATATTCTGATTCTTACCTACAACCATCATGCAGAATTCAAAGCCCCGCTTGACAGCTTTTCTGTGCACTTGATCTGGTAGTGTAGCAAAACCTATAAATTCATCATCATCCTACAAAAGGGAGATGCAAACCGATAGTACTATATATCCAAGTTAGACTGAAAGCAAATATCCAAGTGGTTTGAAGTTCACAGTGCCATATTGATTTAGACTTTTTAAATCACTAATGACAGAAAAGTCATGTGACCAATAAGTCTAGGAATTGCATCTTTATAAGAAAAAGATTTAGTCTTGGAGTTTCCTGCTCTCTCTAGTGAAAGTTTTGCTGAAAAATTTAAATCTATTTGAAAATTTAGAGCTTCAAGTGATTTTATTTTAATTCTTCCTCCAATTCCTATGAAACCTCCTTAATTCGAGTATTAAGACAAAGTGGACCATGTTAAGTCCACACGTCCCCAATGCTGATTGGTCACAAACTTAATTCATTTCCATGATACTACAAGTCCAAATAGAAAACTTTCTATATGCGTTACAATAGTGCAAATGGGTACAATAGTTTATCCCAAGGTCATCTATTGTTTAATGAAATACTTCACACTCAATTTCAAAATCCTACGAGACAATTGAAGCTGGAATCTGGATAAAAGAATTGAAGATTAAAAAACTGTAATATGAGCTGTACTGCTCACTGAAAAATGAGGATGCAGTGACTTCATCCATGAGGATGATATCAAGAGGATGAAAGTCTGGCCAGGACTGAGACAATGACCATTCCATGAACACTCAAAAATCATTCTGACATGTAATATAAAGAATTGGCCCTAGGTAGCAATTAAAAATCAGGCCACATAGCTCGGAAAACTGATTTCTGCACTTTCTTCAATGATACTCCCGATCTGTGTTTGAAAATCTGTGGCAATTTCATCCTGATTTACATGTAGTCAGCTTCATCATCTTCAGTTGACTCCTGGAATCTTATTACAAGCTAATGGTGATGCTAATTCATAAAGTCCATTGTATCCTGCAATCTCATCATACTCCTGTGGCAATAATTACCCTATTTACATTTACAGATAGGTTGATACAAAATAGAAAAGCTTTAAAAAACCCATTGTATATTGCCACTGAAAACCATTGTATATTGCTACAGAAAACCATTGTATATTGCCACTGAAAACCATTGTATATCACTACAGAAAACCATTGTATATTAATTGCTACAAAAAACCATTGTATATCGCCACAGAAAACCATTGTATATCACCACAGAAAACCATTGTATATCGCCACAGAAAACCATTGTATATCGCCACAGAAAACCATTGTATATCGCCACAGAAAACCATTGTATATTGCTACAGAAAACCATTGTATATCACCACAGAAAACCATTGTATATCGCCACAGAAAACCATTGTATATCACTACAGAAAACCATTGTATTTTGCTACAGAAAACCATTGTATATTGCCACAGAAAACCATTGTATATCGCTACAGAAAACCATTCTATATCACCACATGTAGCAGTGCTACTTATAGATAAACAATACATACTTATAATTATGTTATAATAGTACATTTTATTCACAGACTTTAATTATGGATTAAATTATTCCATTTGCCTGATCAAGATATAGGATTGGCAGTGGGTGTGATGATAAGGCAACAGGGAATGCTTACTCCTCCTAGGCATCTCATCCCACCCACGTCCTACTCTAAATTTTGTATTATGATATTAATGCTCATTATTCTGGTATTTATGAAATTGATATCACTTTTCAGTATCTTCACTTTTCATTCCACATTGTTAAGGTAACTCCATACTCACAGTTTTATCTGATACAAGTTTAAAATGTGTATTTATTTTCATTCATTAGAGTTAAAACTAACAAATTATCAAATAAAATACATAGGTCATCACACATTTTAAGATGTGAGACATACATAAACACATATATCATCGTCAGAAAATTGCAATTTTCCTTAAACAGCGTTATAAAAATTCCATACAAACTGGTTATGACGATATAGTAGCATGCACTCATAACAATTTCATGAAACTGTATCTTCACAAAAATATACAAAATGTCTGTAAAAAATAAAGGAAATATATCGCATTGTAGACTTAATTGATAAAGAAATAGAAAATAACTCCTTGGATTCAATATTTTGAAATGTATCATTGATTATTCATCTACAACTTACACTTTTGAAATATTTTATTTTTAACAAGATTTTTTACAATAACTATAGGAAAAGACTCCAACAAAATTTATGTTCCTATCATGCATAAATCTAATAAATCATTGATTTTGCAAAATCTTATGACATCACAGGAGGGTGGAATTACTTTAAAGTTACTGCATGGTCTAACATACATATTCTATCAATAGTACAATCAATTTACATACTGAACACTTACAACATGTAGCCTTGCTGAATTGAAGATTAAAAATATATCAGGTACCAGTAATCATAATTTTCTAATGTGCCAGATGTATATTTAATTTCTTGTCATCTGGAATAACATTCTTTCACATAGTAAAACATCAAAAGACTGTGATGTCATTGGGGCGACCTTTAACCTTCAGTGGTTTCATTAAAATGTCAACCACTGGCTGTGGACTGTCACGAGATAACTAGCTTGTTATTACCCGGAGCACTGGCTGTTCAACAAAATATAACTTAATCGGTGTTTGGCTACATGTATATAGTAAATTCTTCTGGGTGTTTTGTAAAAAGTGAATATATTAACTTTCATAGCTTCTACAGTTGGTATGGGGATTTTAATACATATATGAATTTTTTAAAAATAACATTGTACATGTATCACCCATCAACAGGTTTTTAGTACTTTTAAAATTAGCACTTACAAGTCTTACATTAGAAACAGCTGTAATTTTGAGATGATGCGCATCATGTGTGGCCTTTATCTTCAGAGTTTGATTTAATTTTAATCATCTGGTATCATGGTGTAACAATATTTCATTTTAAATTCTGCCTTCTCTTTCAATGATCAAGAATGTTTTAACATCATGACTTTAGATAGCTAATTGATTGTAATTGATTGTATTTGTACCACTCTGCCACTGATTTTAGGCCAGTTTAACGTCAGTCCCACACTTGACACTTAAGACCACCAACATCATGGACGTGATCGCTTGCATGTTTACTTTATATGTTACCCCAATGTACATTCTATGGTGCTCAACCACTACTCCACACAATACACAGGGCACATTGTACTGGTCCCCCCCCCCCCTATTAAACTGGACTCCAAGCACCTTACTTTGACAAGACCATGCATGCTCTGTAATTACAACCATGTCATTGGAGATTGGACATAAAACCCTCACTGGTCAATATCAAAACACTAAACCTGAAGGCCATCTTATGAATGTATCCATGACAACAGAGTAATGCTTTCTTCATTTTATTTTTATCTAAGCCATCCATAATATCTAATTCATGATCATTTAACTCATCTGACAATTATTTGGTTAAATTGCTAAATTTGCAACAAGCACTAACTTTAGAACAGGGAAACGAGTTCAAAGGAAGGAGAAATGAGAATCTTTCAACAAAACATCCTGTCTGTAGTGACTGAGTTATATAAAATCAGGATATCAGTTTTCTAGTGTTTTAAATAACATCTATCTGAATAAAAATGTGACAGAATATATTAGTCCCAAATCTATTCTGTAATACAAAACCCAGAGGTGTTGACAGGGTAGAATATTCCAAGGTCACCTTCAGAATCAAATGATATAGGTTCCTATTGTGAAATTTTCATTTCTTCTTTAATCAGACTGGGGAATTTCAGAATCTCTGATAAAACTTCATTCATAAAGTGTATGCTGATATATAGATCATTTAGTGCAGATTAATTAATTACCATATGCAGAGACTCACAACAATGAGCAAGTGAGATATCTGCAATGATAGCAGAATTTTTTAGGTAAAATACACCGAACAAATGATTATAATTTGAATTGATCGAATTACTGTACCAAAAAATATAGTTTGCCTCCACTAAATCCCATCAAATTCATAAACTGGTATCCACCTGATTCGTGGATTATGATACATGATAAAAACAGCGTAATGTACATTGGTGACAAACCTAGAAACTTGTTCCATGATAGGTCACTAATCATAATAATGACTTATAAGTGTTGAGCTGTCAGATATGATGTACCAGAAACATCACAGACCAAAATAACCACAATGGACAGTAAGTTGGATGTGAAATGGCTATAAGATTCGTGGTCAGAGCTCCTTGGCGGTGTGTCACCACCTGACATGTCAATCACTCAGAGCATCCCCCAGTATTACCACGTTCATCACTAATTAGTACTGATTCACACCTTCAGAATGCAATTTTATCCTAAGTCGGTCAGTGGTTTCACTGTTGACCACTCAAACCGCAAACTAGAATTTGCAACCACAATTGTACCTAATCATATCAGACTGTATTAATTTACAAAGAACAGTTAATACTGTATAGGACACTACTGTAAGATTTAAGATGAGGGAATCTAACCTAGCTGTCATATGATATCATGGATTTAAATACAGCTTCCAGTGAATTTTGCCTTCCTCAGCCTTTATTTTGTACTTTCAAAGTGAATAACTTTACTTTTATAGATTGAGTTGAAATACCTATTTGGTTCCATTAATATTAAAAGCCACTAAAGACTTGAGTTTGGTTAGTAATGATAAACTGACACAATTTTGACATCTGACCTATATACTGCTTTCTCTAAAATTATCTTTAAAAACTCACCAATTTCCTTCACTGGCCCAGATGAAATAATGACTTCAAAATACATGTAAAAAAAATCCAAACTCACCAATTTTTTGGGTTCAAGTGAAATTCTCCTGGTTAAGCGGCGTTTCCGTTTAGGTTCTTTAGTCTCTGCCTTGTCTGGCACCTCAGTAACTGGAGGGACCGTGGACAAAGGTTTCCGACCAGCACTGGATGTACTACTGTTCCGTCTGGGTGGACGAACAGGAGAAGTAACTCCTACTGTTTTGTCCTCTACAGGTCCTGATGATCTTGATCCAATATCGGATGGTCCTAGTGACCTTGACAATGAGAGTTTAGTTTCTTGCTCTCCTTTGACCTCTGTGACCTTTGGAGGATAGTTTTGGTTGAGGTCCTTGCCCTCCTGGCTGGATGAAGAGGGCTGACTGCCATATTTTGCCACCTCTCCTTTAGATGAGGGTGGAGTTGTGAGGGAAGGATCTGGCACTTGGTTTGTTATCTTCGGTGTGTCATACAGTGAGTCCTGAGGAGACGGAGTCAAAGGTGAGGTAGGATATACCTGGGACCGTGGTCTGTCATAAATCCGTCGACCCCGCTCCTCCTCCTGATGAAGGATGCCATTTTCTTGGTGAGACCTACCTATGATAGGGTGGGCAGAGTATTTGACCCCTGTGCTGGTCTCATAGTGGCTGAGACTCTGCAGTTTGGACTCACTTCCTGCCTGGTCATTGGGAAGCTGGCTGGAACTGATGGGAGAGAATGACCAGCGGTTCTTAGCATTGTCATTACTCAAGAGTTTACGAGGTCGCAGGATGGATGCTGCTGACTGTTCTGACTTTGCTGGGTTTGGACTTGGCTTTAGCGAAGAAGAACTCAGTGAAAACTTGAAGGGTGTCCGAAATCTCTTTTGCTGACTGCTGCCTTCCATCGTGTGGGGTACGATTTAAAACAAACTGACCTACGTTGACATTCCTTCCACAATTACAAGTCAATTAGAACTTGTTCACCATATCAAATCCATTACAAGTACAATAATAATCTATACCCACAGTAAACCTCTTTTCAGGTGTAAATTCTTTCACATCTCCCATGCTAACTCCACAGAAATCTCAAAATTTTCCATAAGATCTTGCACAAGGAACATCAGAGGAGTAGAGTCACTGATTTTCACATGTAATTTCTTCAAATTACCATCACAACTCAGTACTGAATCAACACAGTACACATGCATATATAAATTTCTGTAGTGGCTGAGGCAGTGTCTCCGTCACGGTCAGGTGAACCCCTACAATCTGTGTCACGGTCCGTTTGTCCAATGTGAATGGGTTCCTGTCTGCTGTAGTTCAGTACAGTGTGGTTGGTAGTCTGTTAATGATGTCCACAGATAAACAGCCACAGGCTGCCCTTAACTTACCTGCATGTGGACCAGTCCATGTTTTTACCTACCTTACATACACCTTATGGCACATTCCATTTTATGAGACTGAGGTATGCTGATAATATTGCAACATTTTGCATAATCACTGTTTACATGCAACAATTTGCATTACTGAATTTCTATGTGTCGGAATTGCTCAAGTTCAATTCAAGATATATTAACTTTGATCTACATTAAATACATTGATCATGCTCTTTTTTTAAATTACTACCTCATTTTCATCATACAATTATTAAATGTTACACAATAACATATACTCTAATCTACTAACACATACAGACAGTACTGTGTTAATTTTTATACACAAGTTCAAATTGATGAGGGTAAAACCATTTTATTAAACAAGTTAAAACAATTTTCTGTGCAAAAGTTAAATTTAATTTTTAAAGAATGTGTTTAAAAAGTATATTTACACAGATGGTGAACACATATACTAATAGCCCACTGCAAACACACAGCTGTCAAAAGCCCAAATAAATTCTATTTTTTCTTCCACATCACAACACTGACTCAATATGCATGTATTTTTACAAAATTTATCACCCCTACGAGACATTTCTATTACCATGACAATAAATGATATTATCTACATCAACTTTAAATTTAATGACAACAGATGTTTGTCTGGGCTCCTGGCTGTGTTTCTTTTCCCCCAGTAAGCTCTCTGCACCAGAGATTACAATCATTGTAACAAAATTGAATTTCAAATTTTTAATCCCAGCATGTAAACAACAAACATGCCTTAAAACTGCTTTATTCTGAGAGTTTTTGTTAATCATCTCATTCATTCCTTCTTTTCATTTTTTAAATAAGTTCTTTATCTTGAAAATACAGTCTTTGTAAATCAATCAAGTCCATTATTTAAAAGACTGCAGGCAATCAGATTTAGATAAGACACCGATTACCAAGTCCATTCTTTCAAATGAATTCAAAATACCTGTTCAACCTTTTTAGAAAAACCCAGGTATTTCAAAAGGCTGGATGTGTATGAGTATGTAAACAATAACAAAAATAATGTCTTACACAGGTGTTAACAATAAAATGATGACCTATGTCCTCCAGCAGATGGAGAGAGGGTTGATGGTACAGAACAGAACTATAATCCATGGGAAAACTGATCCTCCATCCCGCTGGTTTTCAGGTCAGTGAGAGTGGCTGGAGAGGACGTCACAAGGAGCAAGACAATGGGTTGGTCCTCCAGGAGCTATACAAGTACCAGTTTGTACCATGTTACTAACCCATAAAGACCTCTGCCCCAGACCTACATAGTAAGCTTCTGTCCCATCAGTGTACACTAATTATGGTCTCCATTTAAAAGTCCAGCACACATTGTCCTTGGACTCCCATTCAAATCTGTATTTATTTCCTCACATATTTCATTGACTGCTTGATGTATATACATGTAGTATACATTCTTTATTTCCAAATCTGCAGCTACGGCCCTATTAGGCATCACAGATAACATACATAAAATTTCTACAATATTACAGATATAAATTATTACAGCCTATTTAAACTTTTGGATGAATTATGTCCCTTGAAATGAATTTCTTAAATTTTCAAATGTCCCCAAATTGTTGATAGAACTTGAGTCTAATGACATTAAATGTCTCAGACACCTAAAAGATTGTCCCATTACATGGACTGGCTGGTGTCAGTTTATAGAGTAAGATCTGAGTTTACATCGCGCAGTGGGCCTTTATACAACATTCTCTATTTACAGAGTTGATCTAACTACCAATCTGATAAAAACTGCCCAAACAGACTGTAACATGGGGTATCCTAGACTAAGTGCTTACTTCAATACAAACCTCCAGTCTGATTTAACATAAACATTTCACGGACCATATCAAACCAAATTCCTGGATACTGGAGCAGAACACAATGACTACATAACATATCATTAACAAAATTAAATGGAGCATAAATTGGTGAGAATTAAGCTAGAATTAATTACACTCACCGATCTAAACATGCTTAGTCTCCAGCCTCTGACACAAAGCTGAGTTGTAGCTCATCAAGGCTGGCTATAGACCATGATCTGTATTGATTTATGATGAATCTTAGATCAATATCTGCCTAGGACTTTCCACAGAGCACTCACTATTATTGATCTTGTTTACAAAAAAGAATTCACATGAGAAATTGCTACATCTGCTTGGAGCTGGAGTGATGTAAAATGGTAACTGTTGTGTGTCCTAAAACAGACAGGCATACAGACAAAGTAATCTACTACAGACCTGCATCCCTCCAAAACAGACAGGCATACAGACAAAGTAATCTACTACAGACCTGCATCCCTCCAAAACAGACAGGCATACAGACAAAGTAATCTACTACAGAGCTGAATCCCTCCAAAACAGACAGGAATACAAAGTAATCTACTACAGAGCTGAATCCCTCCAAAACAGACAGGCATACAGACAAAGTAATCTACTAGAGACCTGCATCCCTCCAAAACAGACAGGCATACAGACAAAGTAATCTACTACAGACCTGCATCCCTCCAAAACAGACAGGTATACAGACAGAGTAATCTACTACAGAGCTGCATCCCTCGAGTGAATGAATGTTCTGATATACATTAAATGCATGGACATGAAATGGTCTAAGGTGGAACACTCTCCCAAAGGAGAAAAATAGACAAAATACCCCTCCCCCACCTACTGATAAAATGAAGGACCTTGATAGTTTTACCCTATCAGGACTGCACGCAGTGGGGACCTATATTGATTTCTACAGAGCCATGCAGACTGTTAAGGCTCTTGGTTGATGTTTGGCATTCCTTTGGCGATTAGACTGAATCCGGTGATTTACATAACATGTCTAGCTGTTTAGTATCCAGCTTGGATGCGTCCCCTGGGTAAGGCTATTACAGGATGATAGGAAATATATTGACAGCTATCAAAGAACCTGTCCAGAAATACATAGAACAGAAAGAAAACCACAAAATTTGATGGGCGAGAAAATACATGAAACACTAAGCATGATGTCTTTCTGTGCCAATTTTAACACAAAGTAAACCAAGACATTGTTGATGTGTTTGATAAACACAAAGTAAACCAAGACATTGTTGATGTGTTTGATAAACACAACCCTGAAAGTGGTGATCACTTGTAATGTTCTCATATATTTCTATCATTTTGCTAAATATCAATTCTTTAACATCTTTAGTTCAAAAGTTTTCAGAAATGTCCTCTACCACTGAACAACAAAAATTCATTATGGATTTAAAATCGACATAAACTGATTAACAAGGGTTCTCATCCCCCCCCCACGAAAACTGAAGATACAGTGTAATCATATTCTGCTTTACTCTCTTATGTTCAAAATAAAACTGGAAATGGAAATGTCAACATAACAGTACAAAAAGTTGTTTTCAATGAAATATACAGAGAAAAAATAAAGTAAAATTGAATGTCACATTCAGCACACACCTGGCAGTTAACTTTACGAATCAAAGAATTGTGTCACGTTTCTCACAGTTTACATCTAGAATTCTGTTTAACCTTCAATTGCAAATTCTCCGTCCTAAAGATAAAGCAAAGCTAATAAAGGTGAATTCATTAAAGGTTTGGATTAGAAATTGAATTCTGTCAGTATGTTTGTTCCTTCCAAGGGGAAACCACTCCTTACAAAGCTGTCCAAGCCCTGATAAGGGGATTGCAATTAGGCACTATGCAATGTCTGCCAAGATTCTTGTCTCTTGTCTGAGATGCTCTGCTCCTATACCTCAGCAGCTTTAAAATGTTATGAAATTCAACAAAGATAGAGAATTTGAAAATCATTATGGAGAGGAAAGAATTTACATTATAAAATGTTTAGGAAACCAATATGGAGAAAATAAAAGACTACTGGCAATAGATTGGAAAATTCCATACAATAGTGTGCTTTTTTTTCTACAACAGAATTTTAACACTGACAGTATTTATGAAATGAAAACATGAACATGATTGAGAGAGAGAGAGAGAGAGAGAGAGAGAAGAGAGAGAGAGAGAGAGAGAGAGAGAGAGAGAGAGAGAGAGAGAGTTCCAAAGGAAGTAACTCCCACAAAATTTCACTCACTACTTCAAAATTCACTGGCTTGTTCCTCAGCATGCTAGCATCCAATTTCACACTATAACATTAATTAAATCCACAGAGTCTGTATGGGACTTACAGTAACTAACCAGAATACCATTCCTTCTGAGTTCATTAACGAACCCATCAGAATCCCTACCCCTTTACAGTTCATTAAACATGCAATGCTTATTTAAACTCACCAGAATATAATCATTGGTATTGAACTGACATTGTCACAACTAACAAAGTAGCAGTTTTAATTAAATACAGTACAAGCCATTAATTAATTAAAGGTTTATAAAGAATAATAATTTTTAAAAAGCCAGTGTCTGTGACAAGGCATGGAATTTCAGGTGTTAGCTATAGTATTGCTTACTCCTAGTCAAACATTGACACCTCCTCATCCAGAATGAAATCTGTCAGCCTAATGTTACAGATGGTCCAGTATTTCCTGACCGTCAGTCTGTCTGTGGAATGTGCAGCCTTCAAAATCACCCATCTATATGAAGCAATATATTAGCTCCAGAAAAATATCTAATGTCATTTTATTTCCAAATGAATATAAATGGTCATGGAGCCTCATTCTGAGTATGAGGATATAGACATATGATACTGGATAAGGGAAATCACACTCAAGGAGTTGAATATTTCATCCATGAATGAGTTCCTGATCAACATATTCATATCCATCAATTTCATGTGGATCAACTCCTCATGGATTATTTTTCTCCTATCACTTGTGTAATTTATCATAGATTAGTTCTGAGGAAATTAAACTATTACAGGATTATGGAAATCCATAACTGTCATTAACTGCAAATAAACATGTCGAGGACACCTTCTTTGGTTGTGAACATCCTGTAAGTTGTGAACATGATGTAAGTTGTGAACATGATGTAGGTTGTGTACATGATGTAGGTTGTGTACATGATGTAGGTTGTGTACACCAGTACATTGTTGATATGAATCACTATATACAACAAGAGGTCCACAGGCCTTATTGGTCACCTGAGTACTAGTGAAAAGTATCACTACTCTCAAGGGCTATAAAATTTAGAAAAATTTCCTGTTCTGAATATCTAAGCTAAATTCTAATGTTCAGCGACAGTATAAAACAAGATGTGTTCTTAAGACTTCACTGCCCCCAAAAGTGCATACACTGATGAAAGGCTTTACATATGATATAATATATGTATTAACATTAAAAGATATGACTAACTTGGACCCATCCTAGAGTCAAAACCCTGGGATGTGAAATTCATCATTTTTGTACATTCTTTTCTGCTATTCCTAAGTATGCATTTAGATTTTATACAGTATCAGCAAACTTCAAGAAATCTTTTAAATTGTTATTATAATTTTGACACCACCCTGAAACCAAACCCTTACCCCCTAGGATCAGGGAATTTACAATTTGACTACATACTCTTTCTAAATATCCATTTAGTTTCAATTTAGTATCATTATAGCACTAGAGATGTTGAATAAGTGTTTTATACATAAACACTATATAATAAGTTTGGCCTCACCCTGAGGTCAGAACTCCTACCCTGTGGATCATGAAATTTACAATTTTGGTAGAGGCTTTCCTGCTCTATATTGCAATGCATTTAGTTTTTCTTACAATTGTGCAGTTGTAAAGAAGAATATTTTTAATAACTGGTCAATTTTTGGCAGTTTGTGCCCTGTCCCTATAATGCTCCAGGGGTGCAGGAGTTCTAAAATTTACAATTTATGTTCCCAGACTTGTTCCAAAAATGCTTCATACCAAATTTAAAGAGAACTGAAATAGTATTATCATGAAGAAGTTAAAAATTTCTATTGTTCACACATTTAATAACTGACCATTTTGGCCCCACCCTGATACCAAAACCCCTAACCCTGGGATCATCAAATTCACAATTTTGGTAAAGGACTATCTGTTCTTTCTAAATATCCATTTAGTTTCAGTTTAGTATCAATAGCTTTAAAGAAGATGTTATTTAAGTGTTTTACACATAAACACTATAATAAAGTAAAGTTGGCCCCGTCCTGGGGTCAGAACCCCTACTCTGGGGATCATGAGATTTGCAATTTTGGTAGAGGCCTTCCCGCTCTACATCACTATATATGCATTTAATTTTTCTTACACAGGTGCAGTTGTGGAGAAGATTTTTTTAAATTTGTCAATTTTTGGCAGTTTTTGTCCCACCCCTTGGGCCCCAGGGGTGCAGGAATCCTGAAATTTATAATGTATGTCCCCCTTGTCCCAAAGATGCCTCATACCAAATTTGAAAAGAATTGGAATAGTAATTAGAAGCTAAAAATGTTCAATTGTTAATGTATGACGCACGATAACGGATGACAACCAATTGCAATTGGTCACCTGAATAAACTCAGGTGACCTAATAAAACATGCTTACATTAAATCATTATTGGGTGTAAAACTTATTTAGGCACAAAAAAGATGGACAGAAATATGACAAAAATGTGACCCCTGCAGGTTAAGAATGTTGTGTGGGATCAGATATACAGAAGTTTTGTGGATCAGTGACAACACAATTTGTAAAGTGATATACTTCTCCATGAAACTTGACATTAATTAGATTTATTGTTTCTTTATACCATGGGTTTTCCTAAATGATTCTTCAAGTCTCAATTTGTCCAGATTTGAGAGAACTCTAACTGACCAGTGGAGTGTCCTCTTGTAGTCTGGACAATCCTGGTTTGCTAGCTTGGTTTGTCAGCCTTGTCTGTCTGTCTGCCACTTCTCTACGTCTGGTTATGCTGGCAGGTTCTATCAAAAGTTTGAGATAAGAGTCAGGAAAATCTTAGAACTTCCATAATAATACCAATCATGATATAGTTTAACAAATAGAAATGAAAACAAAATTGACTTGGATGAGGCTGATTTGATATATTCACCATCTCAACCCAACAAAATCTAGATTATTTTACAAGCATTGCAGGAAAAAACACTTTAAAAAAACAACAACTTAAAAAATTTCTAAATCCTGTAATCATATTGTTAAGAGAGCATGCCCTTGGTCAATACATGTATATGTTTTTACTGTTACATGTTGTTTGGCAATATTAAGAAGAATCCATGGCTGGTTGTGGTAAAGCGTTGTGCATGAGGTTAGCTGAGCGTTTGCTTTGTAATTCAGAGGTATGGGTATTTTATGGCAAGCCCTTTTACTATTTATTTGATAAATAAGATATCTCTTTAAATAAGAGAGATATCTTTTTATACTAGAGAGATATCTCTTTAACCAAAAGAGATATCTGTTTGACTAAAAAAGACATCTCTTTAAACAAAAGAGATATCTTAATTTTATGTTGGGGAGATATCTCTTTCTCTTTGAGAGATATCTCTTAAAGCTAGAGAGATTCTCTCTAACTTAAAGAGATATCTCTCTAGCATAAAGAGATATCTCTCTATCAATGTAAAAAGAGATATCTCTTTAAGTTAGAGAGATATCTCTTTAAATTTTCAAAAAGAGATATCTCTTTAACTTAAAGAGATATCTATTTAAATTTTTCCCCAGGTGATCATAATGACTTTTCCCTGTTGCATCGCCATTAATATGATGTAACCCTATTTTTTAACCAATCAAAATACTTCTAGTGTAAAAATGGCGGAAAAGGTTGAAGAGATGTTTGGGGTAACATTATCAAGTTACTGAGAGGTTAAATCCAGTCTAGCTTACATATTTCTTTGTTTTTTTTGTTACCAGTATACACTTCACATGCAGTAAACACAAAATCTTCCCCCAGGATTGCAGCCACCATGCTAAGATTTGCTTTGGATTCCTTAAGTATTCAAACTAATAAAGATATTGGAAAGAGATCTCTCTTTTTCTTTGAGAGATATCTCTTTTTCAACAATTAAAGAGATATCTCTTATACTTTGAGAGATATCTCTCTAGGATTTCTTAGAGTCTCAGATATCTCTTTAAGTGAAGGAAATATCTCTCAAAGTAAAAGAGATATCTCTCAGAGTAAGAGAGATATCTCTTTAAGTGAGAGATATCTCTCTAATTGAAAGAGATATCTCTTAAAGTATGAGAGATATCTCTCTATTAAGTGAAAGAGATATCTGTGAAAGAGATATCTCTCTAAGTGTAAGATATATCTCTAAAAGTAAAAGAGATATCTCTCTAGGTGAAAAAGATATCTCTCTAAGTGAAAGAGATATCTCTTTTTTAGAGAAATATCTCTTAAAATTAAGAGATATCTCTTTAAAATAAGAGATATCTCTTTAATCTAAAGAGATATCTTATTTTTCGAATAAAGAGTGAAAGGGCTTAATTGCCATAGTATTTACATTCTTGATCCTGGTACAGCGTCAAACCTGACATAAGGATTGACTGCTCGATCCTAATAGTCGGCATTAGAAACAAAAGTAAGGCCTATATCAGATTTGACCATAATGACAGAGTTCCTGTGTTACTGTATGACAAAGAGCCCTCACTGCTACAGTATTGCACATCATGCATAGGTCAAAAGGTCAAAGTTTGTGGCACCTCATCTAAAGCTGGTGATGTGGCTAATATTCTCAAATGGGAAATAAAACAATTAACAAACAATCAAACAAGTCCAGTTCACACATCAAAATGTGGTGGTGGTGGTGGTGGTGGTGGTGGGGGGGGGGGGTAATTGTTCAACTTCCCTAGGCCATCACACACTGTGCACATGAATATATTGTGTAAGACTTTGGTGTGGGCCTCCAAACAATATATTCCTAAATTCAAAAACAAAGAGAGCTTATTTCAAATTATGAGCACTATATATATAAACAGATATGTTTGTTTTATACAATGATATGAAAAGAGTACATTCTGCACTTTGATTTTGGTGCAGTTTCAGCAGTATAATCCAACTGTTTATGGTGTCATGACCAGGATTTCTACTGTTTCAAGATTCACATGCACTCAACCACCACTTGTAAGTTATTGAATATAAGTTAATATACCACATGGTGATTTAAATCTTATCACTATTCATTTTGATGACAGGATCTAATTTGACAACACATGCATTTTATGAATTTAATTTTCAGCTAATTTTGAAAGAAATGCAATTAACAGTTCTACTTATAAGCTTACCCAAGAATAAAAAATAAGGAAAAGGTGATTGTTTACAGGAAATTCTACATATTGATTGTAAATAATTTGTTTTTCATGTTTGGGTCTAATAGTAACATAAAAATATCACTTTTCTTATAGGATCTACAAAACCAAGAAGATTTTTTCATAATAATGAGAGATACAGAATACATATATTGCATTCCCCCTTCCCACCCCAAACAATCAATCTATTAAAACAAATTATCCTGTTTTACCATTAAGCAAAATTTGCAATTTTACAAATCAGTGTAAATAAGTAAAAATGATAGTAAACTATGCACATAGATCACATCGATCATTTCTTTTTTCTCTCTCTGGATTGTAAAGCTCATTTGCAAAAAAGGATTAGTCTGTTTATGATTCCTAAAAGATCAGATGAAATAGAATGCAGTCATAGGCTGAGAGTAAATAAAATACATATGGAGCTGTCAAGAGCTCTTGCATATTGAATGGCAATTCTGAAATTCTCTGTATAGATAGAGATAGAAAAAAAAATTACCTTGCTCTCGTAAGTGAGTGAACTTCGGGTTGGCCATTAGATTTCCGAACATTGCGGGTTCTAAAAATTTATTTCCCTTTATAAATGGATGATCAAACTTCCTGTTAATATACAAACAGAAATAACTTAATATTTCCTCAATTGTTAAAATCAATAGCCAGGAGGAAATTAAGAACAATAAGTACTTGCAGAAAACAATCAAAACTTTTAAGTCTCATTCACAAAACTTTTTCATGGTCAGTCACACAGTAACTTTATCTTCATAATTCTTTAAAACTCTATACAATGTACTTTGAAATTCACTGAAAGCACCCAAGAAAAACTATACAGTATAATTAACTCAATACTGTATCCTAGCTGCCTTCTCGAAAACACAATTCACTTACAAAAAATATAGTACATGTTTTCCCTTTGCACAATGTATATATCTTCCTTATAATTCTAAATGAGTGATATAATATTACAAAACATGTACCCATACATTGCTCAGACTGAATCCAGATCACTCAAATGCATGCATGGATTATTAAGTTTGATTAACAGAATGCTTCATCTGAGTGACACAGATCCCAGAATTTTTATATGTAGCTCACATTGCAACATGTCCATGTATTTAGTTTTATTTCTGATGCTATAAATTTTCTCCTTACTTAAATTGTGGATGCACCTTAAAACATATAAGACATGCAAAGTGCAGAAAAAAGGTGTCAATGTGCTGATCTCACATCCTGACTACCTCAATGTGCTGATCTCACATCCTGACTACCTCAATGTCAGCCGAGCTTCCATTTGTTCAGCACCAAACTGAAATTTATAAAAAAAAAAAAAAAAAAAAAAAAAAAATCATACAAAAAAGGCTTGCTGAATGTTATCTGTGTCTAATTGTTGGGATGTTTTCTATTTCTTTGGCTCCAATGTTTCATAGACATAATCTGTGTTATATTGTGGATGGGTTCCTTCACACCTGCATACAACACATCTAATGTAGTGCCCGGAGTTACAAGTATATACACTGTCTGTTTAAAAACAATCTGAGGCAATTCTCCAAATTACCTCTAATGCATCCTGGAAAAATTAACTGATATTGCTAATGACGCACAGTTCCTGGACAAACATCAATATACTCAAAGCTTTAAATGGATGACCAATGTAAATGTTAAATCATTTTGATATTTTAAGGATCTATAGTGACTAATGCTGCAAGGTTTGAGATTTTAAGGTCGCATCTTAGGGACCCCAGACTTCACTTTTAAATTCAGGTATGCTGCAATGTAAACAGGAATCTGATTGGTTCAAACTCTTACTTAAACATAATCACAAATGGACATCAGACCTAAGCAATGCAGCATATGGCAAACTTATTTGTATTTCCTTGAAGAACATATAAAAAGAAACATTACTTTAAAATGTGTACACATTCGATACATTCTACTTCCTGAAAATCAGGAAGATATCTTCACTGCATTAAACATGCAGCACATATGTATAAACACCACATATATGTGTACAAACACCATACCAGTATGTACAAACACAACACTGAGAATTGATTCATCTGAACACGTCTAGAAGAGGGTCAATAACTATGATACTAACCAGGAACTAGTGTCTTCCAGTACTGTTCTATATGATCAGCTGGTACAGTGGTAACTGTTGTATACAACCAGCTGGTACAATAATAACTGTTGTATACAATCAGCTGGTACAATAATAACTGTTGTATACAATCAGCTGGTACAGTGATAACTGTTGTATACAATCAGCTGGTACAATAATAACTGTTGTATATAATCAGCTGGTACAATGATAACTGTTGTATACAATCAGCTGATACAATGATAACTGTTGTATTACAATCAGCTGGTACAGTGATAACTGTTGTATACTATCAGCTGATACAATGATAACTGTTGTATACAATCAGCTGGTACAATAATAACTGTTGTATACAATCAGCTGGTACAGTGATAACTGTTGTATACAATCAGCTGGTACAATAATAACTGTTGTATACAATCAGCTGGTACAGTGATAACTGTTGTATACAATCAGCTGATACAATGATAACTGTTGTATTACAATCAGCTGGTACAGTGATAACTGTTGTATACTATCAGCTGATACAATGATAACTGTTGTATTACAATCAGCTGGTACAATAATAACTGTTGTATACAGTCAGCTGGTACAATGATAAATGTTGTATTACAATCAGCTGGTACAATAATAAATGTTGCATACAATCAGCTGATACAATGATAACTGTTGTATTACAATCAGCTGGTACAGTGATAACTGATGTATTACAATCAGCTGGTACAGTGATAACAGTTGTGTACAATTTAGCTGGTATAATGATAACTGTTGTATACAATCAGCTGGTACAATGATAACTGTTGTATACAATCAGCTGGTACAGTGATAACTGTTGTATACAATCAGCTAGTACAATGATAACTGTTGTATACAATCAGCTGGTACAATAATAACTGTTGTATACAATCAGCTGGTACAGTGATAACTGTTATATACAATCAGCTGGTACAATAATTACTGTTATATACAATCAGCTTGTACAGTAATAACTGTTGTATACAATCAGCTGGTACAATGATAACTGTTGTATACAATCAGCTGGTACAATAATTACTGTTGTATACAATCAGCTGGTACAGTAATAACTGTTGTATACAATCAGCTGGTACAATGATAACTGTTGTATACAATCAGTTGGTACAGTAATAACTGCTGTATACAATCAGCTGGTACAATGATAACTGTTGTATTACAATCAGCTGGTACAGTGATAACTGTTGTATACTATCAGCTGCTACAATGATAAATGTTGCATACAATCAGCTGATACAATGATAACTGTTGTATTACAATCAGCTGGTACAGTGATAACAGTTGTGTACAATTTAGCTGGTACAATGATAACTGTTGTATTACAATCAGCTGGTACAGTGATAACTGTTGTATTACAATCAGCTGGTACAATGATAACTGTTGTATACAATCAGCTGGTACAGTAATAACTGTTGTATACAATCAGCTGGTACAATGATAAATGTTGTATACAATCAGCTGGTACAATGATAAATGTTGTATACAATCAGCTGGTACAGTGATAACTGTTGTATAAAATCAGCTGGTGTGTACAATCAGCTGGTACAGTGATAACAGTTGTGTACAATCAGCTGGTACAATGATAACTGCTGTATACAATTAGCTGGTACAATGATAACTGTTGTATACAATCAGCTGGTACAGTGATAACTGTTGTATACAATCAGCTGGTACAGTGATAACTGTTGTATACAATCAGCTGGTACAATGATAACTGTTTTATTACAATCAGCTGGTACAATGATAATTGTTGTATACAATCAGCTGGTACAATAATCACTGTTGTATTACAATCAGCTGGTACAATAATAACTGTTTTATTACAATCAGCTAATACAGTGATAACTGTTGTATACAATCAGCTGGTACAGTGATAACTGTTGTATACAATCAGCTGGTACAGTGATAACTGTTGTATACAATCAGCTGGTACAATGATAATTGTTGTATACAATCAGTTGGTACAATAATAACTTGTATTACAATCAGCTGGTACAATGATAACTGTTTTATTACAATCAGCTGGTACAATGATAACTGTTGTATACAATCAGCTGGTACAATGATAACTGTTGTATACAATCAGCTGGTACAGTGATAACTGTTGTATACAATCAGCTGGTACAGTAATAACTGTTGTATACAATCAGCTGGTACAATGATAACTGTTGTATACAATCAGCTGGTACAATGATAACTGTTGTATACAATCAGCTGGTACAATGATAACTGTTGTATACAATCAGCTGGTACAGTGATAACTGTTGTATACAATCAGCTGGTACAATGATAACTGTTGTATACAATCAGCTGGTACAATAATAACTGTTGTATACAATCAGCTTGTACAGTAATAACTGTTGTATACAATCAGCTGGTACAATGACAACTGTTTTATTACAATCAGCTGGTACAATAATAACTGTTTGATTACAATCAGCTAGTACAGTGATAACTGTTGTATACAATCAGCTGGTACAATGATAACTGTTGTAGACAATCAGCAGGTACAATGATAACTATTCTATACAATCAGCTGGTACAGTACTTAATGTAGTTAAACGACACAAGAACAGGAAATATTCTTGCCAACTGCTTTTCATGTACTGCACTGAATTTAAATATGCCAAAAGGAAGTTTGTTTTAGCCAGAGAATATATTACAGGGCAAACATTGAGCCTAGAGGTGAAACTTACCAACACAAGACCCCCTCCATCATGTACCAATGTAGGGTTTGCTCTGATCTAGAGAGATTATGTGCTGTTGACATCTGATGATGTACTTTGCTCTGAACACAACTAAAACACCAAAGTACATGATCTCCAGGGACCCAGGATCTGATATTTACCCATCTGGCATTGGGAAACTCCAAATCTACTCTAGCATTATATCTTTGTAATTCTCTCAGTTTTAAATCACTACATCCTGTTACATATGCAGTATACCAATAATTCATTAATGAACAAAAGCTGTCAGAAGTAAGAATGCAAGCAGACTCTTCAAATAACTTAATGACAGTGAGTTCACACAAATCGTAAGAGAATCGTATATCTTATTTCATGGATTTTATGAAGTTATAATGAGAATCCATGCAACGTACCCTGAACCTGATTATATTAACATCCTGATCATTCATTTGAAAATTATAGGCCTGGTGTTAGCATCAGAATCATTCCCAAAAGCTGGTGTGCATCTGTAGATGGTTGATTTAGATATACAACTGTGCTATAGTAAAATTTCTTTTCAAGAGTTTAAATTTTTATCTACCAAATTATTAAATGAAGATGAAATAAATTGCTATCTACTAATTGTAACACAGCTAATCAAAATAACAATATCAATATTAAAATCATTGCAAGTTGAATTATTATATCAATTAAAAGAAATTCCTAAAGTAGAAATTTCTACTCCAGCTCTGTTTGGATCCGTCCCATTTTTATAATTGATGTCTGAAGTCTTCATGTTCATATTGCAATTGCAATGAATATCCTTAATTATATCACCCACAGAATAATTAAAACAAACTGAAAGCAATATTAGAGTTATATCTTTATCAAATATTTCTCCCTCAAAAACCTATACCTCATCAGAAGGGATCCCTCAAAACATCACTAAAACAGCTTTGTAAAAATAAAGGTAGTTGACACAATTTCACTTATATTTTAAAATTTCCATAAAAGATAAGGAAAAATCAAAATTCATGCATGCAAAGCTTAAATTTGTGTGAAATAATATGCATATATGGCCCTAGCTTGTAAACTTAGCTGTGAGAGTATGCTCCCTGTGTCAAGGTTAATTTCACATAAGGTGCAAAATTCTTCCAAAAATGGGTGAACTGGCTTTAAAAAAATTATAGCATTAAATTAAGTCCATGAAAATCAGAGCAGAAAGCCTGAACATCCATACAGACAAATGGACACACAGACAAATGTACACACATCCATACAGACAAATGAACACACAGACAAATGTACACACATCCATACAGACAAATGAACACACAGACATATGGACAAACAAACATACATACATCATTGTACTCTATGATAATTCATCCTGTCCAAAGATAAGACTATATAATAAGAAAAGAGAGTGTAGTTTATATACCTATACTGGAGTCTGTAGGAAGTATATATATATATACCTATACTGGAGTCTGTAGGGAGTCCAGTAGTTGCATGTCCTGTTTCTATCTGGCAAGGACTGATCAGATGAAGGGATACTTAATGGTCAGATTGTCAGAGAGTTCATTAACACCAAACACCTGAACAAATGTCACTTAATTAATCAACTCAGAAAAAATGCACAAGCATGCACTGCATGAGTCACTAAGCGTACAAGCCCCAGGAATTGTATCCAGAATCTCGTCAACTGACATCAATGAATTAATCTCAGGTGGCTATCGGCTGTGTAATGTTAATCTTCTGTAAACAGACTTGGAATATACTACATCAGGTGGAAATGGAGATGGCAATTGTTAATTATAGTTAAAATGCTAACATAGAGCAGAAAGGAAGAGTTATACGAGATTCTTAAGATGTCTGTAAAACTTTACATGAATTATTGTCCTGCTGTACATCACAAATCATTCTTCAAAAACTTATACCAAGAAATCAGATCAGAGATTAACATGGAACAAATCATTAAACAGTAAAAAAAAAAAACCATTTGTATCTATATACAGCCATTAATTTTTGAAAAATGCTCTGGCCTTACCTGAATCTATGAATCAATTATCTACAGCTTCCACAAGGCATTAGACCTAGACTAGGAAGAGAGTATCTGCTTCCCAACTGATTATAATGCATAAAAAACTTTTAAACGTCTTACAGATTTCCTTTTCATTAATTCATTACTGGTTACTGTTTTATGGCAGTAATTATACAGAGGCTGACAAAAGCTGAAGGTTATCAGATTTATCTATCTGCAGATCTACAGCTTACCTCCAAAGTCAACTCTGTTCCTCTACAGCCAAGCTAATCACCTTAACATAACAAAGTAGTCAATCACACACACACACACACAAAAACATCCAAGGAATTATGAATCGCTTGCTTAGACCAAAGCTAGGTGATTTGTGCTGAACTGAAATATCTTGTTTTTCACTTTATATATATTTTTAATATTTTTTTTTTGAATACCTCCTTTAATTACCATAATGAATGTGCTATTGTATAAGTAACAGTGCTTACCTGTCATTATCAGCATCACCCCTGTAATTCGTTGTCCCTTCTTTATGCCCCTCCTACAAAATACAAAGCCCCACTGTCAGGGTTCTGGTCATGTTTATCATGGAGATGGCATGGCCAACCTCTGATCATACACCTTCTTCTGCAAAGTCACACAAGGCAGACAGTGTTCTGCTTCAATAACATGTGACAACTGCCATTTGAATACAATTACAATGAATACTAAATCAAATTAGATTGTAGAGGGGATTAAATTTACAGATTTTATTCACCATGACGTTCCCATGTAATTTTGGCATTATGGAATTATATACCTTAGTACCCTGATATAACAGCCCCATTTTCGCAGTTATGAACACACAAGAAAAACAAAATTGATGTACGGGTATATGGTACAATCTTTTTTTAATTAGTTATAATTGCAAGCATATATCATGAAAGTTTGAGAAAATTGTAGATCTAGCTTAATTTCCAAATACCATTATAAGTTTATGTGATTTGCTACGTACGACACTTATACTTTTTGAAAATCAAATACTTGAAGGGCCTGAGAGTATGACTCACATTTCATTGTGAACTGGAATAGGTATATGATTTTCAAGGAGCAATTAAGATACATAAAGTAGTAATCAAGGATGAAGAACATTGTGTGTGTGTGGTGTGTGTGTGTGTGCATGTGTGGATGAAGATTAACATTGTGTGTGTGTGTGTGGATGAAGAACATTGTGTGTGTGTGTGTGGATGAAGAACATTGTGTGTGGTGTGTGTGTGTGTGAGCGTGTGTGGATGAAGAACATTGTGTGTGCGTGTGTGGATGAAGAACATTGTGTGTGCGTGTGTGGATGAAGAACATTGTGTGTGCGTGTGTGGATGAAGAACATTGTGTGTGCGTGTGTGGATGAAGAACATTGTGTGTGCGTGTGTGGATGAAGAACATTGTGTGTGTGTGTGTGGATGAAAAACATTGTGTGTGTGTGTGTGTGTGTGTGTGTGGTGTGTGTGTGTGTGAGCGTGTGTGGATGAAGAACATTGTGTGTGCGTGTGTGGATGAAGAACATTGTGTGTGTGTGTGTGGATGAAGAACATTGTGTGTGTGAGCGTGTGTGCATGCTTCTTTTGCAGGATTTATACTTTAATGCATCATGCCTTTGTAAAGTGACTATACATCAACTAAGTCATGACCACAGCCAAAATTTAAATTACATATCCAACATGGATGTAAAGAGTTCTGCTAAACAATCCGTGATGTACAATTAATGCTAAGAATTGGAGGACAATCATTATGTAGTCATATAGTACTTTATATCACAACAGAAAACCCTCAAATAAGTACCACAGTGTGGTTGTAAGAAGAGTCTATCAACAAAAAAAGTTTAGCAAACCAATACCTTAATTGAGCTTAATGTTACAATGACTATACAGTTGACATCTGTAAGAAACATTGTTGTTTTTACTGTACTGACTCTCAATGTATATTCTTAGAGAATTTATTCAGCAACTAGTCATAAAATGCCACTATTAAAACAAACAAGAAATGTTTGTCAAACATATATCCCTATGTGGTGAAAAATTGAAAAGGCCGGGTTATACACATGCATCATTTAATTGATAATAATACCAAACCAATTCAACAGACAGTATCTTCCTGTCCAGAGTGGTCTGACCCTTGGCCTTTGACCATGTGACCTAAAAATAAATAGGGTGTACCAGTGTACCAAGTTTGGTGTCAATCAAGCAACTGATTCTTGAAATATAGAAGACAATATATTATCATGTCCAGTTTGACTCTTGACCATGTGCCCAAAATTAATAGGGGTCATTTATTCCTTATGATGTACCAGTGTTCCAATTATGACATCTGTTAAGCAAAGGGTTCTCAAGATATTTATAGCAGACAGTATATTCCTATATCTAGTTTGACCCTTGACCTTTAACCATGTGAACTCAAAATCAATAGAAGTCCTCTACCCCTTAGGATGTACCAGTGTACCAAGTTTGATGTCTGTCAAGCAAAGGGTTCTCAAGATATTGAGCAGACAGTATATTCCTATATCCAATTTGACCCTTAACCTTTAACCATGTGACCTTAGAATCAATAGGGGCCATCTACTGCTTACATTGTACCAGTGTACCAAGTTTGATGTCTGTCAAGCAAAGGGTTCTCAAGATATTGAGTGGACAGTATCTTCCCATATTTAGAGTGGATCGATTGTCCCTTGACCGTTTGACTTAGCTGAAATAAGGCTCCGGTTCTTCTCATTGCCTACCATAAGGTTCACTATTTCAGATAAAAGGAATTTATTCATGGGTTCTCTTCTACTCATAATCAACCAACATAATATGAAATATCATAACCATCGCACTAACACTTGTTTCATGTTTAAGGATGAATCTATTTTCCTTAGTCGATATATTTATACATACGTACGTCAAATGTTTGATAAACAAGTACAATCACCTGTGACACATAATTTGCATACATCATGTATACATTTAGTTCTTTAATCGTATTGAGAGGACTCATTTAAATTACATTGTTATGAGAATGTCAACATATGATGTCTTCAAAACTTAATGGAGCTGTTCAAAAAAGCAAATCAAACTTTTGAAGATCTTTATGTGCAGGATTTATTTGCTGTCTGCATGGGTAAGAATAAACAGAAAGTTTGTGAGCCGCTGAAAATCCGCTTTTAAAAGACACAGGTGACTGTGAGCAAGAAGCATCTCGCTTTGTGAGTCAACTCAAAAATGATGAGAATGAAAACTATGCTTTTATAAGTAAAATGAATACTATTTACCATATGGAATGTAAATTATTCCCATGATTTCTTAATTTTAAAAGTCCAAAAAGGTGGGGGAAATTTATTTAGTAATATAGGGAGGGGTATTTGAACATCATAGAAAATTTTCAAGTCCCTTACTTTTTTCACAAATTTATTAACTTTTAACAGCCAAAAATATATATCTACCCATGCATCAATATTTTGTTTGATTATGTCTTCTATCTACTGTTATTGCACACTCCAGTTCTTCTCACTGCCTACCACAAAGCTCACTATTTCTCACTGCCTACCACAAGGCTCACTATTTCTCACTGCCTACCACAAGGCTCACTATTTCTCACTGTCTACCACAAGGCTAACTATTTCTCACTGCCTACCACAAGGCTCTCTATTTCTCACTGCCTACCACAAGGCTCACTATTTCAGATACAAGGAATTAATCCAAAAATATGTATCAACCCATGCATCATTTTTTTGGGTACAAATTAGCGTCCTTAAGAGAGTCCACTTAAAGTTCAGCCTCATTACAGTTTTGTCATAATCAAATTAAGGGACATAGAAATACATGTTAATGCAGTACATTTCCTCTTACATCAAATAGTGGTGTGGTACGTATCGTGGATAGTATTGACACTATAAGAGAACTGCTAAATAGTCTTCCAAGTGCTTGGCATCCGTCAAAGTTTGTGGCACTTGACCTGCAGCTGGTAATTTCTATGTGTGATTATCAGAGGGATACAATCCTCAAAACATCCAAAACAAAAACCAAATGTGACATCACACTAAAATCGGTTCTATATAGTCTAATGTGACATCACATTAAAATCGCTTCTATGTAGTCTAATATGACATCACACTAAAATCACTTCTATATAGTCTAATATGACATCACATTAAAATCGCTTCTATGTAGTCTAATATGACAGCACACTAAAATCGCTTCTATGTAGTCCAGAGCAAGTTTATTTCTACTTTAACAAGTAAAGTCTGTAATACTAAAACTTATGAGGGTGAGTCAATAAGTAACCAACCTAACTTATTTCTGGTTGAGATCCACCATTTCTTTTTCAATGTAATTGCCCCCTAAGTGTGATGCACTTAGACCAACTGTGTTCCAAGTGCCACCAGCCCAGAACTGAAAAAGTCAGGGTCCTTTCCATTGACCCACTCCTCAACTGCCATCACGACTTCTTCGTCAGACTGGAAATGACATCCACAGATATCCTTTTCAAGTTTGGGAATAGGAAGAAGTCGCAAAGAGTAAGGTCAGGCGAATAGGTAAGATGTGGTATTAATTCATACCCGTTTCGCTCTACAGCATCCATTGCAACTTTGCAAGTGTGGACTCTCACGTTGTCCTGTTGTGGCAAAACACCTTTAGAGTTTACCTCGGCATTTATCATGGATGGCGGTTCTCAGTTGGTTTGCATAGTACACTCCAGTTATTGTTCTTCTCTTGGGTAAAAAGTCCAACTTAATAACGCCTTTTGCGTCCCAAAATACTGTGGCCATCACCTTGCCAGCAGATGGTTGCGTGAACTTCTTGGCCTCGGGGACACTGACGACTCTGAGCTTTGTTCTCTGGCTCATAATAATGAACGCAAGTCTCATTTACAGTCACCAGACACAAACGAAAATCATTTTTTGACCTAAAACGCTTCAACAAGGTGCTGCATACTGGGTACTAATGCTCTGGTTGACATTTGATCATCGCTAAGGGATTTGTGGACCGAACGGGCTTTTAGCTTGTGCATACCTAAACCATCATGTAAGATTGTTGAAACGCTAACATGTGAAATGCCAAATGCCTGCACTATTTCTTCCCCCTATCGACTCCGAGTATACCAGATCCCGAACTTTCTTACACATTTTTCGTCCATGGCATCCAGACCTGGCTTCATCTTCTAAAGATGTTCTACCGCGTTTGAATTCCCCTACCCAGAATTCTACCTGAGCACAAGATGGTGCAGAAGACCCATAAACATCAGCTAACTCACCGTGTATTTCCTTGTCTGTTTTACCTTTTATAAGTACAAGTACCGAATTATAGCCCGGTACTCAACTTTAAATTAGATGAAAAGCATGCCTTTGCATCACTATATCCATGTTTGACATTCAATATCTTATTAAAGAACAACTTGATACGTGTGTAATTTTGTACCCAGGTACAAAACATGTATTGAAACAAGGCATGAAAATTGTGACCATCTCGGTCAATCGGAAATGGGATAAGCTGGTTACTTATTGACTCACCCTCATATTATGGAATTTGACCTTTATCCTGAATTTGACATACATGTAACCATAACCTTTCAGTTCAACAAGGATCAAATCTTCATCTTGTATAGTTCAATTTATGACCAAGGTTAAACATCCTGTGGTGGTGGTGTGGGGGGATGAGAGGTGAGTAAAAACAAAGTCCCCAACAGAGAAAATTAACTGAATATCTAACATTTAATGATCATGTAAGCTTGGTCACCCATCATTCTCTTCTGGTGCTTCTATCTGTTCACTTTACACGATTAGTTTCAATGTCTATCTAGAATGACAGACTTCGTACCATACATAGGGATGTTCTCATTCTGTGTTTAACATCATGTAAAACATAATATGTACATGACAATCTATTCAAAGTGCCGGAATCCAGTTAAGAAAATATTGAGTAGAAGTGTTTTGTACTTGATATAACGAGGACATTTTGTGCATGTGTGATAATTAACTTATCACACTTCTCAATCCAAATTTGTTGTCAAACTTTACAAATTCTGTTCTCTAAATTCGTGTTAATCAGAGATTGTAACTGTTAACATGACCGGATGACTAGTATTAATCAGAGATTGTAATTGTAACTATATACATGACCGGATGACTAGTGTTAATCTGAGATTGTAACTGTTAGCATGACCGGATGTATTAATCAGAGATTGTAACTGTTAGCATGACCGGATGTATTAATCAGAGATTGTAACTGTTAACATGACCGGATGTATTAATCAGAGATTGTAACTGTTAACATGACCGGATGTATTAATCAGAGATTGTAACTGTTAGCATGACCGGATGTATTAATCAGAGATTGTAACTGTTAACATGACCGGATGACTAGTGTTAATCAGAGATTGTAACTGTTAACATGACCGGATGTATTAATCAGAGATTGTAACTGTTAACATGACCGGATGTATTAATCAGAGATTGTAACTGTTAACATGACCGGATGTATTAATCAGAGATTGTAACTATTAACATGACCGGATGACTAGTGTTAATCAGAGATTGTAACTGTTAACATGACCGGATGTATTAATCAGAGATTGTAACTGTTAACATGACCGGATGTATTAATCAGAGATTGTAACTGTTAACATGACCGGATGACTAGTGTTAATCAGAGATTGTAATTGTAACTATTAACATGACCGGATGACTAGTGTTAATCAGAGATTGTAACTGTTAGTATGACCGGATGTATTAATCAGAGATTGTAACTGTTAGCATGACCGGATGTATTAATCAGAGATTGTAACTGTTAACATGACCGGATGACTAGTATTAACCATGCAGAGATTGTAACTGTTAACATGACCGGATGACTAGTATTAATCAGAGATTGTAACTGTTAACATGACCGGATGACTAGTGTTAATCAGAGATTGTAACTGTTAACATGACCGGATGTATTAATCAGAGATTGTAACTGTTAACATGACCGGATGTATTAATCAGAGATTGTAACTGTTAACATGACCGGATGACTAGTGTTAATCAGAGATTGTAATTGCAACTATTAACATGACCGGATGACTAGTGTTAATCAGAGATTGTAACTGTTAGTATGACCGGATGTATTAATCAGAGATTGTAACTGTTAGCATGACCGGATGTATTAATCAGAGATTGTAACTGTTAACATGACCGGATGACTAGTATTAACCAGAGATTGTAACTGTTAACATGACCGGATGACTAGTATTAATCAGAGATTGTAACTGTTAACATGACCGGATGACTAGTGTTAATCAGAGATTGTAACTGTTAACATGACCGGATGTATTAATCAGAGATTGTAACTGTTAACATGACCGGATGTATTAATCAGAGATTGTAACTGTTAACATGACCGGATGTATTAATCAGAGATTGTAACTATTAACATGACCGGATGACTAGTGTTAATCAGAGATTGTAACTGTTAACATGACCGGATGTATTAATCAGAGATTGTAACTGTTAACATGACCGGATGTATTAATCAGAGATTGTAACTGTTAACATGACCGGATGACTAGTGTTAATCAGAGATTGTAATTGTAACTATTAACATGACCGGATGACTAGTGTTAATCAGAGATTGTAACTGTTAGTATGACCGGATGTATTAATCAGAGATTGTAACTGTTAGCATGACCGGATGTATTAATCAGAGATTGTAACTGTTAACATGACCGGATGACTAGTATTAACCAGAGATTGTAACTGTTAACATGACCGGATGACTAGTATTAATCAGAGATTGTAACTGTTAACATGACCGGATGTATTAATCAGAGATTGTAACTGTTAACATGACCGGATGACTAGTATTAATCAGAGATTGTAACTGTTAACATGACCGGATTTATTAATCAGAGATTGTAACTGTTAACATGACCGGATTTATTAATCAGAGATTGTAACTATTAGCATGACCGGATGTATTAATCAGAGATTGTAACTGTTAACATGACCGGATGACTAGTATTAACCAGAGATTGTAACTGTTAACATGACCGGATGACTAGTATTAATCAGAGATTGTAACTGTTAACATGACCGGATGTATTAATCAGAGATTGTAACTGTTAACATGACCGGATGACTAGTATTAATCAGAGATTGTAACTGTAAACATGACCGGATGTATTAATCAGAGATTGTAACTGTTAACATGACCGGATGTATTAATCAGAGATTGTAACTATTAACATGACCGGATGACTAGTGTTAATCAGAGATTGTAACTGTTAACATGACCGGATGACTAGTGTTAATCAGAGATTGTAACTGTTAACATGACCGGATGTATTAATCAGAGATTGTAACTGTTAACATGACCGGATGACTAGTGTTAATCAGAGATTGTAATTGTAACTATTAACATGACCGGATGACTAGTGTTAATCAGAGATTGTAACTGTTAGTATGACCGGATGTATTAATCAGAGATTGTAACTGTTAGCATGACCGGATGTATTAATCAGAGATTGTAACTGTTAGCATGACCGGATGTATTAATCAGAGATTGTAACTGTTAACATGACCGGATGACTAGTATTAACCAGAGATTGTAACTGTTAACATGACCGGATGACTAGTATTAATCAGAGATTGTAATTGTTAACATGACCGGATGTATTAATCAGAGATTGTAACTGTTAACATGACCGGATGACTAGTATTAATCAGAGATTGTAACTGTTAACATGACCGGATGACTAGTATTAATCAGAGATTGTAACTGTTAACATGACCGGATTTATTAATCAGAGATTGTAACTGTTAACATGACCGGATTTATTAATCAGAGATTGTAACTGTTAGCATGACCGGATGTATTAATCAGAGATTGTAACTGTTAACATGACCGGATGACTAGTATTAATCAGAGATTGTAACTGTTAACATGACCGGATTTATTAATCAGAGATTGTAACTGTTAGCATGACCGGATTTATTAATCAGAGATTGTAACTGTTAACATGACCAGATGTATTAATCAGAGATTGTAACTGTTAACATGACCGGATTTATTAATCAGAGATTGTAACTGTTAACATGACCGGATGTATTAATCAGAGATTGTAACTGTTAACATGACCGGATTTATTAATCAGAGATTGTAACTGTTAACATGACCGGATTTATTAATCAGAGATTGTAACTGTTAACATGACCGGATGTATTAATCAGAGATTGTAACTGTTAACATGACCGGATGACTAGAGAATTCTGGAGATGGGGGGTCATTCTGAAAACATAGTCTATTTTTAATAACTGCTTAGTAAACAGAACAAGGAAATCCTAAATGTTTGAATATCAAAATGATCCCCTTCATCACAGACTAACGACAAAGAACTTGTTATACATTTAATTTATTCATGTACAAATTAAATAAAAATAATACAAAATTATTGCAGAGATTGATAAAATTCAGCAGAACAAGCTTTCAAGCAGTCAAACAACAGGTCAATTTCTTCATCCAAAAATCAGGAAATAAATATCAGTACAATTCATTACAGGGAACTCATTATATTTCGTAGGGGCCCAAATTACAAACATTTCAGGGTACAATTTTCTTGTACCAGACAAAATCTCAACATAATACATAGTTTATATAATGCTTCATTATACAGAAATCATATGCATGAAATCTACATCCCAAAGAAACTTGGTCCCCACAAAATTTCAAAGAATCCCTTAATTAGTACATGAATATGACACAGTCTAACAGGTTAATTTATGAACTGTAGGTTTTATGTGTTTTAGATGAAGCACTGAAATATAAACATTTTGGTTTCCTTTTCAATTTCTGGACCATTATGCATCTTAGTCACTTTCAGATCAACAAATTGTTCATATGCTTTACAATATAATAAAGGTTTAATTTCTAGAAATAACGACACAAAAGGTAATATTATATATGTTGACTACACAAAAATAAAACAGTACTTTACAAAATATATATATATAATAAAAAAAAATTAATAATGAAAAAATTACACTTAACATTAGCAAAGTGTACTTAATACATCTCTGCATGAAAAATGAAACAAAAAATGGGAAAGGAAATTTTACAAGGGAGATCAGCTATACAAAGAATGTTTTGATGGAAATAATATCACTAAAATAAAATTCAAAGACAAAACTGTGTGCCACAACAAAATTTTTATTGCAAGCCCTACTTCTAAATTGATTGACCTATACTATCCAAGGCAGATAACTCTACCTTGTTACTGTTGAACGCGAAATTAGATGACTAGACCATGCGCCTGTTGTACAGTTATTTTTCTCCTTGCGATGCGATAGTTGCTATGACTGGAATACAAACAAAGCCCTTTATGTCCAATGACATCAATATAATACAAAATGTACACGAATTAGATATTGGACTTCTCACGTGAATTACAAACCTTAGCCGAAATCAAAGCTTAATTTGTTAGTACATCTGTAATGCATAACCTCAAGAATTTTCTATAACTGCATGCATATAAAATGTCTTGTTTTTCAATGATTTACAATTTCTCATATCTATAACAGATTAACATTCAAAATTTTCCACCTATAAATATTGTATTCCAGTTGTTTACTACACATACAGAGCAGATAAGAGAGTAAATTTAGAAACCAGAAGCAGTTTAGTTGATGTTACACATCACAAAATGAACACTTCTCTGCTGCGACGTGATTTCCTGTAACGATGTGATTAATTTGTGATTCTTATTGTGAAGGATTGTCCGAGGTCACAAGGTACAAATACGACAATCTCATTTGTTCAATACTGGTCCAATTGAAATGGTCATCTATAAAACAAAAATTAAATGTTAGTGAATACATACGCAATGCATCTCAAAACTGCAACTGTATAAATATTGATGATCTTTCAAAATTTTCCATCAGTATATAAATGACTTTAGGGTTATATGGAGTTACTGGTCATTCTTTTCAGTACAGGGAACATGCAGACCCTGTCAGTGGAACAAAGTACTGTACAGCTGTCCGAGTTTTCCTGCAGTTTAATTTTACCTATTTTCACTGTAGACTAACATCATGAAACTAAAACTGCAGTGAACAGAACCTAACCATTATATCTATAAAGTAGTTAACAGGAATAAATTTACTAAAACTGCAGTGGATAGAACCATATACATTGCGCTTTGCGTTATACCGTACGATGCACGGCTCCACGGTTTACATTGCGCTTTGCGTTATACCGTACGATGTACGGCTCCACGGTTTACATTGCGCTTTGTGTTATACTGTACGATGTACGGCTCCACGGTTTACATTGCGCTTTGTGTTATACCGTACGATGCATAGCTCCACGGTTTACATTGCGTTTTGTGTTATACTGTACGATGCATAGCTCCACGGTTTACATTGTGCTTTGTCTTATACCGTACGTTGCATGGCTCCAAAGTTTACATTCTGTCGAATATGAAGTTATTAAAGAAATGTATGTCATTTAGCATTAGAATTTTGTCACAGTTTAGAAATGAATACTACAGATGAATTATTGTATTTATCACATACAAATCTACAGAATTATGACCTTAAGGAACATAAATCTGTGGAATTAGAACCCTGCAGACAAAAGTACTTAACTGTTTCATCATACCTACATCTAATGTCAAATCAGCAGTAGCGTAACAAGATGCTGTTTGTCAGAATATCTTCTACATTAAACTTAATCAACATCAAATGAGTTATTACTGATGCCTCTGTACCACTGTTTATGATGTGTCTTAAACAATTGACACAAACAATACATATTGATCAAGGTGTAATTATTTGATCAGATTTTATCCTCAATTTTGAGGAACACATCAAATATAACAACTTAATGCATTTACATGAAATAATAACAATATAGATATTTACATGAAATAATAACAATATAGATATTTACATGAAATAATAACAATATAAATATGGGGAATAATATACCAGTAAAATTGCTTGTGCAAAACTCCTCTTACATTTATGATAAGAATTTATAGTTGAACTGGTACTAAAGTCTGCAGTTTTTAGGACCACAAACATAACAGAAATTTGTACCACATGGAAAACAACTATTCTACAGTACAGAAATCATCTACACAATTCTAATTCTTTCTCTTTTTTAATCTCTCATAGGAAATTTCCGTCTTAGAAAGTGCACCATGGGAAATGGGGGAACTTTCCAGCGTTTGTGACATTGCAACAAGACTGACCTGTATTTACATGTGAGAATGCACAGTTTTATTATATAAAGAGCAGATAACTCTGTATTTAAATAGAAGAATGCAGTTTTATTATATACAGAGCAGATAACTCTGTATTTGCATATATGAATGCACTGTTTTATTATTTTTTTTAGTTCTTTTATATTTACGAAATTTTTACTTCACACATATATCACTGTTGCATACATATGAGAAATAGGTTACACGGATATTTTCACACAACATATTCATTTTGAAATACAACTCAATAACATCAGGTATACTGTCTGCATTTCATGTTTATCTTATTCTTTTATGTAAGTATATGTATGATGTAAAAATCTTTTTATGGGGAGAGAGAGAGAGAGGGGGGGGGAGAGAGAGGGGGAGGAAAAAGATAAAGGTACATAAGTATTAATTTCTTGGCAACAGATTTTGCAGGGATCGAAATTAACTGTTTTCACTACTAGCAAATTTTAGTTAGTGGATTATTGTCCAACTAGCAAAATTTAGCTTTTACTAGCATTTTTCAATCGATTGCTGTTTTACAGGAATTTAAGAAAACAAGCATGTCTCTATATTAAAATATAGGAAAAATCTTCTTTAAAGTGCAATAATAAAAATAAGATTGAGAATTCTTTCATTTACCATTTAATGAATTATCAGACAACATGCATTGGTGCATGGTGAGGGTCATAGGATACACTTGTGTGGTGTACTAGCTGTCCAGAGATCTACCACCTATTTACAACACCACATGGTTTGAAATCTTGAAGACTGTTAGCGCCAATTCAAACTACATGTATATGTTAAAAACTTTTGGAAATTTCATCTAATAAATTCTAGTTGAAAAAAAACAACAACCCGCGCACTCGAAGTGTTTGACTATAGACTACAGCAGGACACTGCCTGAAGCGGTGACACTAACACTTCATGTGTTAAGTAAACACGGACGAGATCAACATGCTTGCTATTTAAATCAGACGTCTCCGAGACGCCTGAAGTGTGCTTGAAGTAGGCCATTTTCGACATCACTGACTGAGATGATCTTGGCCTTAGTTATTTATTCGATCCACGTTTACTTTTTCAATACATTTATATTCATTCTGTAAAGCATTTCTATGCACAAGACAAAGACAAAATTATTGTAAACTTCAAAGTACAGCCAGCAAACCGAGGAAATTCGAAAAAAGATTTTTTTCACTCGCAAAAAATTGCGATCGTTTGTGATTTTTCACTCGCAATTTTAATTTTGAACTCGCATTTAGCGAGTATTTCCCCTTAATTTCGTTGCCTATTTTGATAACTATAATAGATCTATATATATCTATTGATCAAACCACACACACACAAAAACCAGACAAAAAACAAAACAAAAACAAGATGTGTTTGTGCAACACAAATGCCCCCGATAATGGCCAATTCCGAAGATGGCCAAAGTCACAAGGACAAATATCTTGGTACCAGTAAAAAGATCTTGTCACAAGAAATGCTCATGTACAATATGAAAGCTCTAATATTTACCATTTAGAAGTTATGATCAATGTAAAAAAAAAAAAAAATTAAAAGTAGGTCAAATGTCAAGGTCAAAAGGTTTAGTACCAACGGAAAGGTCTTGTCACAAGGAACACTTACGTGAAATATCAAAGCTCTACCACTTACTGTTCAAAAGTTATAAGCAAGGTTAAAGTTTTCAAAAAGTAGGTCGAACTCCAAGGTCACAGGGTCAAAAATGTTGGTACCCATGGAAAGGTCTTGTCACAAGGAATACTCATGTGAAATATCAAAGCTCTACCACTTACTGTTCAAACACTTACTGTTCAAAAGTTATTAGCAAGGTTAAAGTTTTCAAAAAGTAGGTCAAATTCCAAGGTCAAGGTCACAGGGTAAAAAATGTTGGTACCCACGGAAAGGTCTTGTCACAAGGAATACTCATGTGAAATATCAAAGCTCTACCACTTACTGTTCAAAAGTTATTAGCAAGGTTAAATGTTTCAAAAAGTAGGTCAAACTCCGAGGTCAAGGTCACAGGGTCAAAAATGTTGGTACCCACGGAAAGGTCTTGTCACAAGGAATACTCATGTGAAATACCAAATTTCTATCACTTACTGTTCAAAAGTCATTAGCAAGGTTAAAATTTCAGACAGAATGACAGACAGGACAAAAACAATATGCCCCCTGATCTTCGATCTCGGGGGCATAAAAAAAAAAACCATTTGATGAAAAAGTACAGATATAGTATAGTATAGACCTACATGTATATACTAATCATAAGTTTCCACATATTCTCTGCCAGCGAGTTTCATATTCATCCTAGTCCCTGGCAGTTTAAGGTAAGTATGTAAAGATTGTTTTCACTTAAGTTTTTATCCATGATAGCCAAAGTTCTGACAGGAGCTTTGTCCTGTTCAATGTATATGTACCTCTAAGGAAAGAAAAGAGAATAGAAGGAAAAAAAACATTGCGGCGAAGACTTGGAAAAACTCCCACAAATATTGAACCTGACAACATGCTCGAGGATTGCAAGTGTCTGAGCAAGTTCTACCAAAAACTACTTGTGATAACCTGTGAATTCTATAAATCCCGGTTTTTGGTGAAAAACTATCGTTCGATCGAAAAACACAACCTTACATGTCGAGCATGTGCACTTCCCCCCCTATGCACTGTTTTATTATATAAAGAGCAGATAACTCTGTATTTAAATGTGAGAATGCACTGTTTTATTATATAAATAGCAGATAACTCTGTATTTAAATGTGAAAAAGCACTGTTTTATTATATAACGAGCAGATAACTCTGTATTTAAATATGAGAATGCACTGTTTTATTATAAGAAGAGCAGGTAACACTTTATTTAAATTTGAGAATGCACTGTTTTATTATATAAAGAGCAGATAACTCTGTATTTTAATGTGAAAAGGCACTGTTTTATTATATAAATAGCAGATAACTCTGTATTTAAATGTGAAAAAGCACTGTTTTATTATATAAATAGCAGAAATGTGAAAAAGCACTGTTTTATTATATAAAGAGCAGATAAATCTGTATTTCAATGTGAAAAAGCACTGTTTTATTATATAAATAGCAGAGATGTGAAAAAGCACTGTTTTATTATATAAAGAGCAGATAAATCTGTATTTCAATGTGAAAAAGCACTGTTCTATTATATAAAGAGCAGATAACTCTGTATTTAAATTTGAGAATGCACTGTTTTATTATATAAATAGCAGATAACTCTGTATTTTAATGTGAAAAAGCACTGTTTTATTATATAAAGAGCAGATAACTCTGTATTTTAATGTGAGAATGCACTGTTTTATTATATAAAGAGCAGATAACACTTTATTTATATAAAGAGCAGATAACTCTCTATTTACATGCAGTGGGTGATTCATTGATAGAAAGTCTACAAATGAAATTCTATTCTTTTTAAAAACACTTTCTTACTAAATATCTAAGTGATAATCTTCAAAATTGTGCTGTTTTATGATATAAAGAGAAGTTAACTCTATTTTCCAATAAAATACATACAGAAAGCATTAGAAATGTTCTGTCAATTCCATAAATGTGCACACAGCTAGTATATAAAAAAAGGATTATGATTTATGTTATGTAAACCCATAGTACTATGAAATACATGTATTGATAATGTTCGTTTGAAGGCTCCTTTTAATGATAAATCACTTATTTGTAATATTGCATGCTTCTTAGATAGTCTGCTGCTATCTAAATCTACATATATATTCCCTTATTCAGAAATACGTATCTATTTTAATCAAAAGTTCTGGTAATGACTCATGAATAAACTCTACAATCATTTGTGAGCAAGATTCACCACTTCCAAAACTGTATAAAATGAGTATCTCACAAATTATTTCATTTTTTTTTATCTTTTAAGACAAGCAATACTAATTCTGAATTCACCTGAATAAGCTTTAGACATTCTGAGATTTGACTTCTCCATTTTGATGCGTTTTCTGTGGAGTATTGCGTTGATTCATTTCAGCCTGCATTTTCGCAATCATTTCCTGCATTCTTCTCAGCTATAAATATTAGAACATGATCATAAAAAAAAAATTACATATAAAAATTTGTTAAAAATCAATATTAAAGGGACTGATTCACGATTTTACCCAAAATTTTGTTTTTCACTTTTAATGATCAAAATCTACTGTTTGAAAGATTTCACATGAAAATTAAGGTGATATATCATCACAGAAGCTCATTTTAGAGAGTTTATTATTTGTTTTGTAAGCAAAGATTGCGGTATGCTATTGCTTATGAAATTTTCAAAAGAAATGGATATCGTTCTAAGTATTATTATATCTTTCACATTTCAAGCATTTTTGGGGTGAAATGTGTCATCTAAAAGTTAAAATTTGTGACTAAGCAAAATTAAGATGCATTATATTACAAAATCAATAGTTCACTTGTTTGTTTGTTTACATAAAAAGACTCGAGTCTTTGTTTACATAACACATATTTAAGGCTAAAATATTACTTTTATTCTTGCATTCAGAAGGTCAAAATTTTGGCTGTCAACATTAAATGAGCTATATTTCTAATGTTTAACATCAAAAATGAAAAATACTTTTATAAAAAATCATGAACCAGTCCCTTTAAATGATGCAGATTATAAAACAGCAGTGCCCAAGAATCAACAGATCTTTTTGTGTAGCCTTACAAAAATATAAGATTCTTTCAAACTTGCATGCATTCAAGAAAATATCACAATATGTTATGCAAATACACAAGTTTTATTACCTATGCATACTAGTTCTTAACTAATTCAGAAATCTTCAAGGAATGAATTACAATGAAATCAAAGTGTGTCAGCATTTTATCTTAGTTGTAAAACTGTTGTAACAATTAAGAGTACCGCAAACATTAAAACATACGCCCGGTACACCATATGCCCATTGGACCAGTAAGCACATTATGCACTCTGAATTGATATCATACACATTCCAAATAAAAAATCCTCAAAGTAGATCATGGAGCACCAGTCTATCTGACGTGAACTGATTATGCATTTCTCGGAGAGGGTGGTTGTGACAAAATGTCAGAGCAATATCTATACCCATGAAAAAAAGTCCAGAAAACTATTTGACCTACTTTTAGTCCTAAAGTAGGCCAAGGTGCACCAACCAAGTTGAAATGTGAAATGATTATGTATTTCTCTGAGAGGGATGTTGTGACAAACTTTCTGGACAAAACCTGTATTCATAACGAAAAAAACCTGGAAAACTGTTTGACCACTTTTACCTCTAAAGTAGGTCAAGGTCATGGTGCACCAATCCAGTTGAAATGCAAACTGAACTTATATTCCTCCAAGAGGAAGCTTGTGATTAAATTTCAGGGCAATATCTGTATCTGTAACAAAAACAAGGTTTTTCTACTAAGTGTTACTATGACCTTGAAAAACAATAGGCATCCTTTGCTTGCCATAAGGTGTATATGTACCATGTTTGACAGTCCTAGCCCCAATTGTTCAGTATGTATCCTGCTTACAACTGATACTACAACATTGACCTTGAAAAACAATCGGCATCTTCCTCTCAAATATACAGACGCCACCATACCATAATACGTTCCCGACAGGCATATAAAATCTGGACACTGCTGTTTTATGACCCAAATGTATACATGGCCAGTATTGCATTACAAATAATAGCCATTAAACAAATTTTCAAATTATTTCTTTTTAAATTAATTACATCTGAGATTTCATCCACCACCATCACTTGTCCTAAAGGTATATTAAATGTCTACCATTACTGTCACAGACTAAAAAATGATTTCTATAAATAACCTTCCATCAAACAGGGAAACCCAGGCCTTAGTCAATGACCTCGATTTTCAATGTAATTACAGCAGAGGGACTCCTTTTCAATTAGTTTCAAGATTACAGAAGTACATTAACTTACTGTAGACAGAAATGTTTATAACTATCTACCAAACTACATTATTTTATCCAAACAAAATTACTTTTAGCTGTTGACTAAACAGAATTCTGGCCTGTCCGAGTGTCCAGTAGTAAAATATAAATACATCACCTCTTGTTCTTTCTCCACAAGCTGCTTTTCTCGCTCTGACAAATCAGTTTGTGGATTTTCAGGCCTGCGTTTGCTAAAAATAAACACAAGAGTCAGTTTAACATGCTACACCTTCATCTTTTTTTAAAATTTAAATATTTGAGCATCATTTAATTTTAAAATTTTGAAAATTGCAATCTGCAAAAGCATAATGTCGACCGAAGTCATACAGCAGTACTGATTGATTAAAGAGTAAAATATGTTACTAATTATTGATTAAAGTCTACTTAATAAAAATCAATATGAAATGTTAAGTTCAGTCAAACTACCAAGTGATATCTTGTAAATCAATGAAGACTAAGATATTCTCAAAGATATTTCCAAACAAGGTCACAATACCAATTTGTACCAAGTTCTGTGTTTGAGTATTATATGCTAGCCATACTTAAATATGTTTGACTGTACATAAAACTAGAATATGTACAGAATCCATCTATCCAAATTATTAACCTGCAGTAATTTTCTACTCACTATTATATGATAATCATTCTCAAATGAAGTATATATACTTAACAGTGTTTATCATTCTGCAATTTAGAGGAAAAAGAAAACGCTGAAACTACTAAAATCACCTAACGTACAGTGGTAGAACCAGAAATATACAAAAGGGGGGTGGGGGTTATTTAGTGACCCAAGATAGTGTCATATCCATTTTAAAAGGGGTTTGCAGAATCCAAAATGAAAGAAAATTACCTCCTCTTTTAAAACATTTTTTCCCAACAAAATGGGGAGGGGGAGAGGGGAGGAGGAGGATAGGGAATTGCAATCATGGTAACCCTTCTTTAGATCTGCTAAATTGCGACTAAAAAGGATAGTGTTTCCTTAAAGCCTATCAAAGATTTCAGTAACCAGATATATCACATGAACCGAGACTGGTTTAAATGTTTGCACACAAATCAGAAGACAAATTCCAGGGATGTAAATTCACAAAAATTTCATGAAATCATCAGAGTATGTAGGTCTATGAACCATCACCAAAAACCCTAGATTTAATCGTAGCATTTTCATAAATCATCTTTCTTCATTAATGAGTATGTAAAACATTAAATCCATCCAAGTCTCTCAATATCCTGCATCCACCAGAAAAATATCACCAACAAGAGGCCCACAGGCCTCATCAGTCACCTGAGTATTAGATAAAAGTATCACTAGTCCCACAGGCCTCATCAGTCACCTGAGTATTAGATAAAAGTATCACTAGTCCCACAGGCCTCATCAGTCACCTGAGTATTAGTTAAAAGTATCACTAGTCCCACAGGCCTCATCAGTCACCTGAGTATTAGATAAAAGTATCACTAGTCCCACAGGCCTCATCAGTCACCTGAGTATTAGTTAAAAGTATCACTAGTCCCACAGGCCTCATCAGTCACCTGAGTATTAGTTAAAAGTATCACTAGTCCCACAGGCCTCATCAGTCACCTGAGTATTAGATAAAAGTATCACTAGTCCCACAGGCCTCATCAGTCACCTGAGTATTAGATAAAAGTATCACTAGTCCCAAAGAGAAAAGTATCACTAGTCCCACGGGATATGAAATCTAGAAAAAATGTCCTGTTCTGAATATCTAAGCTAAATTCTAATGTTCAGCAACAGTTTAAAACAAGATGTGTTCTTGAAACTTAAATGTCCTCAAAAGTGCCTATACTGATGAAAGGCTTTACATAATAAGGTGCATGCAACATTAACACAAAATGGCTAATTTGGACCTGTCCTAGAGTCAAAACTCTGGGGTTGCAAAATTCACAATTTTGGTACATCCTTTTCTGCTTTTCCTAAATATGTATTTAGTTTTTATACTGTATTAGCAAACTTAAAGAAGTCCTTCAAATGATAAAAGGCAATAATGACTAGGACTGAAACAATACGCCCCCTTCACGATACAATATGTATTGAAACGATACGCCCCCTTCACGATACAATATGTATTGAAACGATATGCCCCCTTCACGATACAATATGTATTGCAATACTTATGCCACGATTCAATACTTTCAATACAATACAATTTACAGAAGAAACCAATAATAATATTGAAGAAAAATTTAATTATCAAGAATCAAAATCACAATTTTAAAAGGAAAATGTTGCCAAACGGTAAGATGACTGTTGGCTCTGTAGTTTACACTGATAAAGCTCATTATTGTTTTTGTCAGCCTCAAGACAAACAAGTCTGAATGTTATTCGAGGCTATTTTGTCCCTCATGCAGGTAAAAATAATAACTACAGGCTGAGCCTGATGTTTTTTACTGAAACCGTTTGTAATACACGTATCAAACCGAAAACCAGGGCAATGAATCGAACATTGAATCGAGCATTTATACTGAACAGTATCGATATTTTGGTGAATCATTTCAGCTCTAACAATTACTATAATAATTTTGGCTCCATCCTGAAACCAACCCGGCCCTTACCTCCTAGGATCATAAAATTTACAATTTTGGTAGAGGACTAATTACTCCTTCTAAAATATCTATTTGGTTTCAATTTTGTATCAATAGCATTAAAGATATTATTTAAATTATTACACATATACACTATATATACTAGGGCTGAAACAATTCACCGAAATATCGATACTGTTCAATATAAACCCTCAATTTAATGTTCGGTTCATTGCCTCGATTTTCGGTTCAATACGTTTATTACAAACTGGTTCAGTAAAATACATCAGGCTTGGCCTGTATACTTATAATTTTTATCTGCATGAGGAACAAAATAATGTCGAATAACGTTCAGACTGTTGTTTGCCTTGAGTCTAACGAAAATAATAATGAACTTCATCAGTTTAAACTACAGAGCCAATAGGCATCTTACTGTTTGGCAATTTGGAAATGTTTTGCTTTTAAAATTATGAATGTGAATCTTGGTAATTAATTTTTTTTCTAAATGTTATCAGTGGGTTTTTTTTCTAAATGTTATCAGTGGTTTCTTCTGTAAATTGTATCGTATTGAAAGTATTGAATTGCGGCATAAGTATTGCAATATCAGACCTGATTTTGCAAGGAAATGAAAAAAGCTGATTTAAAGATAATAGGCCGGTGGGTCTGGGGTAAATGGTGCAAAATCCTGCATTCTGAGCATTTCCTGGCACTTCTTTTTCACTTTCAAATTGTCTATTTCTTATACAAAACTTTTATGTTACATATACTTTCTTAATTCTTACATATGTTTTCTTTACCCCTAGATTATTACAGCAATAATAATTAATATGAATTCATGTATCAATATAAAAGGAGGTTTTAATCTAGCCTTTTTTGAAGTTTTGTTATAGTTTCTTAGTCTTCCTCTTGGTTTAGATAACTCTTTAGTTAACTGAGAAAGTAAAAATGATATCATGAGCTATCTTCATTGCAATTACCATAACAGAGGAAATTAAGAAAATTCGGGTTATAAAAGTTGGGAGATGTTTATATAGTGCTTATAACATATCAATCATGAAGTATTGCTAAATGAGGTGAATGAGGGGAAATTACGGATGATCTGACCGTTTTACTTTGTTTTCTCATGAAAGCCTCAAGGTATTGTACACTTTTAAATGATAAAGAATAAGACTTTAAAAAATATTAGGGAGACGAATTTCGGTTCCCGCGAGAAGGTACTGATAAATCTCTGTTTATTGTTATCGTAAATCAATGGATTTATATTATTTTGTAGTTACCAGAAAAACTTTGATTGGCTCTACTAGATTTCATGCAATTTTCTTGTTGATGTACTGTTCCAGTGCCAACCATCTACGTGACGAGTAATTGATTTCTTCATGGCATAATTGGCAAAGCCCTTCCCGCTACTATTAATCATCGTTCACCTTTTATCCAATCACTCCCATCTCCATGGGGTTTTGATACCTTTATCGACTTCTTGAACACTTTTATTCTCCAACCAAGGTCGTAGAATTTTGACATCCATTACGGATTTTTACCGCGACCAACATTCTCAGTTAAACTACCAACGATTGGTTAAACATACACTACTAGCTTCCAAGAACCAATGAAATTACGTGTTACGTCCAATGATAAGATAGTATAAAAGGATCTAAAATAGATTCACCGAACAAAAACGGTCATGTATGTCCATTTTAAAAAAGCGGAATACAAATTTATAAACAGATTGCACAAATTTAAAGAGCGGAATTCCGCTAAAAAGCGGAATAAAATCAGGTCTGCAATATGTATCATATCGTGAAGGGGGTGTATCGTTTCAGCCCTAATATATACACCAAGTTTGGCCCAACCCTTGGGTCAGAACCTCTACCCTGGGGATCATGAAATTTACAATTTTGGTAAAGGACTACCTACTCTTCCTAAAATATTTATTTAGTTTCAATTTAGTATCATCATCATTAAAGCCCTCTAGTCAGAACCTCTACCCCAGGGATCATGAAATTTACAATTTTGATAAAGGTCTTCCTGCATCACTATGCACTTAGCTTTTCTTAGAGATATGCAGTTGTATAGAAGAATATTTTGAAAATTTGTAAATTTTGGGCAGATTTTGCCCTGCTACTAAGGCCCTGGGAGTGCAGGAGTCCTTAAATATACAATTTACACCCCAAAGACACTTCATACCAAATTTGAAAAGAAATGAAAAGGTAGTTATCAAGAAGTTTAAAATGTTTAATTGTTAAGACATTTTATCACTGACCACTGACTTCACTGCGATACCAAAACCCCAACAATTTTGGTAAAGGACTACCTGCTCAATCTAAATATCTATTTAGTTTCCATTTAGTATCAATTGCATTAAAGAAGATATTATTCAAATGTTTTACACATGAATACAATATAGTAAGTTACCCTTCCCTGGAGTCAGAACCTCTACCCCAAGGATCATCAAATTTACAATTTTGGTAGAGGCCTTCCTGCTCTACAACACTATGCATTTAGCTTTTCTTACACATGTACAGTTGTAGAGAACAAGATTTATGAAAATTGGTCAATCTTTGCCCAGCCCCTACGGCCCAAGGGGTGCAGGAGTCCTGAATTTTACCATTTATGTCCCCCTTGTCCCAAAGATCCTTCATACCAAATTTTTCAAAAAATTGGAATGGTAGCTATCAAGATGTTAAAAATGTTTCATTGTTGATTCATGACGGATGCAGACCAATTGCAATAGGTCACCCGGTCTAAAAATTTAATCATTTGTTATCATCCATAAGCCTATCCTTGGTAGAAAATTTTAATTGAAAATCTATGACTGTTAATCAGCACACAAAAACAAATGAACTGAAAACACAACTTTTCTTCATGGGTTGGGGGGCATTCAAAACCAAGATCCATACTGGGCAACAGCATGGCACTAACAAGATGTAGTGCTGAGTATTGCGATGGTCTCCAATACTTGCATTTAAACACTAAAATACATTGAGGTCTTTATTTGTGAAAGATTGATTATTAAAGCTGAAATGATCCCTGATCATGGATTTTATCCTGTTGTTGTCCTGGATAAGACTAAGATCACAAGGTCATAGTATGATATAAAGGCCTCACCATAACAAACGTATATACAGAATATGAAAGATCTATCTTAAATAGTTGTAGAGATCAAACAGTTAAGATTTTTATCAAAGTATGTAAAACTTCCAGGTCAAGGTCACAAGATCAAACACCTAAGTATATCAAGGTCTTGTCACAAAGAATCTATATACAAAACATAAAAGCTTTACCTTAAATAGTTCAAGAGATATTGACTACGTCAGATTTAAAAAAAAGTTGGTCCAACTCTAAGGTCTAGGTCACAAGGTCAAGCTTCATAAAATATTAAGGCCTTGCCATAAAGAACCTATAAACAAAATATGAAAGCACTACCTTAAATACTCCAGGAGATATTGAATAGGTCAGGGATTTTTTTTTCAAAAGTAGGTCAAAAGATCAAACAACAATGTGAACAAGGTCTTGCCATAAAGAATCTATATACAAAATATGGAAGCCCCACCTAAAACAGTTCCGAATAAATTTTATGTCATGTTTTCTTAAAAGTAGGTAAAACTCGAAGTTCAAAAGATCAAAGATCATGATATGAAATGAAAGGTCTTGCCATAAATATACATAAATATATAAGATATGAAAGATCTATCTTGGATAGTTCAGGACATATTGTATAGGTCATATATTTATTAAAAGAAGAAAAAACTTCCAGATTAAGGTCACAAGATCACATATCATTGGATCACATCAAAGGTCTTTCCATAAAATATATACATGTATATACAAAATATGAAAGACCTAGCTTATATAGTGCAAGAGATATTTTTAAAGATTTAACCTGTAGTATATCAGCACATTATACTTTGATCCCCTATTGTGGCCCTACCCTACCCTGGGGGGAGGGGGGGGCATAAATTGCAAACTTGGATCTACTTTATGTTAGAAAGCTTTGATGTAAATTTGAACTTTTCTGGCCCAGTGGTTTTTGAGCAGATTCCTAAATATTCTAATGTAAAACTTTGATCCCCTATTTTGGCCCCATCCTACCCCCAGGGACCATGATTTGAACAAACTTGGATCTGCACAATGTCAAGAAACTTTCATATAAATTTGAACTTTTCTGGTCCAGTGGTGCTTAAATTTTTAAAGACTTTCCCTATATAATCACTGTATTCCCGGGGGCCATGATTTGAATTAACTTGAATCTGCACTATGTCAGGAAGCTTTCGTGTAAATTTCAACTTTTCTGGCCCAATGATTCTTGAGAAGAAAAAATTTAAAGGATCCCACCCTATTTTAACATTTTCATGATTATCTCCCCTTTGAAGGGGGGTATGGCCCTTCATTTGAATAAACTTGAATCCCATTCATCCATAGATGATGTGTACCAAGTTTGATTGAAATTGGCCCAGTGGTTCTGGAGAAGAAAAGAAAATTTGAAAAATTTACAGATAGACAGATGGGTGATCAGAATAGCTCACTTGAGCTTTCAGCTCAGGTGAGGCAAAAAACTGATTATCTAGATGAATGACCAGTAACTTGTGTGTGACTGTACTAAGCTGATGTGTTAAATTAGTTGTACAGACAGACAGACAGATAGAAAGACATACAGATGTAGTGATATTGTGATGATGATAAATTAAAATAGAAAAGAGTTCATCATATTTACAACCTCAAACAGAATATATCTTAAATCATTCTAAAATCTTATTTGTAGTACACTTTTATATTCATACACATGCATATTTAGCTCACTGAACATTTAGTGAAACATCTACCATAGAAGGTATTTTTTTAAATTCTAACATACAGGATATTCTTAAGGTTGTTGTGAATGGAATGATACAATAAACAGAAGTTTGGACAGAATGAAGGTTAGAAAGACCCCACACAGTGCCAGCTGACAAGACAGGAAGTGTCGACGGATGAGACGAGAAGTATGCTTACCCAGACACCAGTGTCAGGTGACCACAGGTTTAGAACAGGGAAGGAAGAACAAAAGAGAAACAAATATTAGTTTCATGCATTTTTCAAAATTAATTTTTGTTTGAAAGTAATGCATTCTCCATACCACACATATTTCTCTGTTTTAATCTTTTAATTCCTGTATTTATGTCATTGGAAGACAAATAAGTATGAACTATTCAAATTCATATTTCGACCTTAGTTATATTGGGAAGGTCCTCCCACTTAATCATTCAGGAAGTACTACATGTACTACATCAATAGGACTCTATGTGGGTGAAATTTCCTACAACTATACAAAATGGATCTGAACTACACTTGAAACCAAAACCAAGTAATTATTTGGTAAACTTTAAAATCAGGGCAACAATATGGATATTTTCTACACACATATTTCTGAAATACATGTATACATATTTTGACAAACAGAATCATTCTGCAAACCTTGTTTTATTCTACAGATGCAGACATTTGCAAATCTTACAAACTTGTACAAACATTCCCACAAAAAACACAAAAGTTTGGTTGAGCAATCTAATGGGAGTCTAGTCTACTGGCATTACATTCTGCACAAATTCATTGCATGTACATTGGTGAAACTGAAAAAAATGTTAGATTAACTACGAACAAGTGATTACATGCTTACGGTGGTGGAGGGGGTATATTAATCTGTAACTATGGAAACTGAATAAAAATAAGACATACTCTATCATTTCATTGTAAGTTTCTTCATTGCGAGGTCGTCTGTAAATTTGATTGACATTTCATAAAATCAACTCAATTCTAAATGCATTTTATATTTTACCTATTAAATAATCAAAAAAAGTTTTTTCACAGAATTTCAATTTTATTTTAATCCAATCTAATTAAAATTAGATCCTTTGATCTGCTCATCTACTATCGCTTGTGTAGCGATAGTAGATGAGCGGATCAAAGGATCTAATTTTAATTAGATTGATTTTAATCTAAATTTAATCAGGGCAAGTGTTATATGAGACCAATAATGTAAGTGAATTCACATATCAACTAAAAATAATTCAAAATTTCCTGAATGATAAACAAAGCAATATAAGCAAAATAAAGCACAGGTTTAAATATCTGCTCACATAAATATTGCCATAAATTTAATTTAATTTCTCATAAACAGACAACAGCAGCAGAGTCCCGCATCTAAATCACTTGCATACCTTGTTTTCTTGGGTACTGAACCTCCATCCGCCAATTTCTCAGCTCGGAAATTCTCATAATGAACTTCCTGTGTTACTTCTTGTAAATCTTGCATGTGAGTGCTATACAAAAATATAACACAAGTTTAACAAAAGGTTTCAAAAGGCAAAAAGGAAGAAGACAAAATGGAGAAAAAGAGAATCATTCTGCAAAAAAGTTTTCCAACAGCAACAGAGGGAAGATTCTGGAAAAATAATACTTCATTATGAAAATTGTGACTGTTTTCTTGAATCAATGAACATGATTGTTTTTCAGTAGGAAATTAAGCTCTTTGGTGAATTTCACAACCTGTTTACATTTATAATGTCACATATCTTAAATCTTGATCCTATGTAAATGAGCATGGTCAAAATGATCTCAGCTTACATGAACATGGTTTCCAGTTTAACTAAATTGAAATGATCTCAACTTACATAAGCATGGTTCTGAGTTTGATGAAATCACAGTGATCAGGATTTTCCACCTCTACGACTCCCCAGGGATACATACGACCTCTGACCTTTTTACCTTTGACCTCTATCACAGTATTAGCACCAATGACTGCAAAAGGCACCGCTTCCTGCAAAAGAAATTCAATTAAGAAGTACATATATAAAAATAATGACACTGTAACAATGTAACAGATATTTTTGTTAGAAAGAAACAGATACCACCTTTTAACATAGAAACAATATAACTGACCTTCAGGAGTCGACATTGCTCTCTATACTCCTCATCTTCGTCTTCATCGCAGTCTGGGAGAGCATACAAGTTGATTCCATTCTCCATTATTTGGGTCATCACCTGCACATATGTCAAAATATATTGAAGATAAGCATCCAAGTTATCAAAATTTTACAATTGTTTTCATTTCTTTTATTCAGTTCTACATAAAGTTCACATTTCTGTACTATTTCTTACTTTTCTTTTTTGATAGAACAAAGTATCTGATGTGTTCTGCCAACTTTCTATAACTCTGCAAATTCTTGCTATTATGAAAATAAAGGTTTAGGAGAAGCTTTAATGAGATCCCCTTTCCCAATTAACAAACTTTTATTGACAAATAATTGCAGAGAACTGCTGATCACTAGAGCATTATATTTCAACTGAATCAGATGAAAAGAGCACAAAATTTAGTCATTACACCGAGCATGGGAGGAGTGTAGACAGCTGATCATTGTCAAAAACTGACAAATGTCACAGTTATATTTACACAGATATAAAACCACGTTATTACATATGTAATTGGATCTTCTGACTTTCTTAAATAAACCCCACTTGTGTCGGCAGATATCCAACTAAAACATCCTCACTTGAGGTTTTAGGATCTGTTTAATTATTTCAAAATGTGCTCATTCTTACTGCAAAATATGAACCTCTTCCCAAAATTACCTGTATATTGTGAAATGTACGAAAAAATGTTAGCATACCTAGAGACTTTGTTCAAAAGCATTGTACAAGCTTTTTTGCATTTTTGTAAGTGCTGTCCAATAAGCCAGAGGCATATTTCCAATGTGTACATAACATTCAGCATTAGTTTAAGCTCATTGAGTTAAATTCAATTTTAAATTCAATGACTTAATCTTTTTATCACCAATCTTACCAATTTTTTTTTTTCTGTGTGCATTTGTGCTAAAATAAAAAAATCAAAACCCAAAAGCATTCAAACTACAGATATCAGGAGTGGGGGTCTAGTAAAATTGGATGAGATTCCTCTCCACTTTGTGTACAGCTGAACCACACAGACATATTGACATAATTCTCCAGCTGAAAACGGACCACATTGACAGACTAAACCAGACATATTGACATAATTCTCAAGCTGAAAACGGAATACAGTGAAACTTCTCCAAACCGGCCCCTCAAGAAACCGGTTCTCCCTGAATATCGGCCGATTTTCAAAGTCCAGGCAGAAATCTTAACATTTCCTTATAAAGAAAGTCTTACAAAACCGGCCACCCCTGTAAACCGGACATCAGCCACTTTTGAAAGTACATTTGTTAACAAACATGTGTAATTTACCCTTAACATACCGGCCACTTTTTGAAGACAAGAAAAGTTTGGCCAGAGATTGATCAATATCGTCCAGGTGTGCAAATTGACTGACAGACTGGCCAGGTGAAAAACACTAGTGACCTCTTTAATTTCTATTGTTTACCTGTGCTCACAAGGGTGTTAATTGGCACTTAGCTAATCCAAGAGACCCTTCCAAGTTCAGTACAAAATGTAAAAAACAGTTAGGAACATAATGAATGAATACAGTATCAAACGCCATATTTTTGCACCACACTATCGTATGGATATAAGCAGTAGTTAATAAAGAACAAGCCCATGACAGTTAATGATAATTATTAAAAGATAGATTAATTTTCTTGGTTTCCATACACTTAAAATTCCAAAGAAATATTCAAATTATAATTTCATATTTACTACTGTACTTTTTAAAAACGTCAAAACAAAATTGTTAATGACATAAGCGGTGAATGTAAACAGAGTTTTTATAGGTAAGAGGAATTCCAATAATAGGCCTCTGTGTTTTCTTTATGTATCCTGTTATAGATTTTCAGTTTTAAATTAGATGATTTCAGCGAGAATATTTTTTGTAATTCATAATTACCTTTAGGTACAAGCGGACTTATTTAATCTCCACCGATAATTGATCATAGATCACCAGATCAAAGTGAACAGTACCTACTTTGTGAATATTGAGATAAAACGTCTATAATTGCTAAATTCTCGGTATACCGGCCATCCCTCTAAACCGGCCGTTTTTTACGGTCCGAGAGCCGGCCGGTTTAGAGAAGTTTCACTGTACATTGACCACACTAAACAAGACATAATTCTCAAGCTGAAAACGGAACACATTGACCAGACTAAACCAGACATACTGACATAATTCTCACGCTGAAAACGGAACACACTGACCAGACTAAACCAGACATGCTGACATTACAACCATATAAACAGGAACAAGAGGCCCAAGGGCCTAGAATCGCTCTTCTGATAAATTGTACAACCCCAACATTTCTATTCTTAGCCTCTTAGCATTCTAAATCTTTAGTTAAATCCTAAGAATTCAAAAAAAGTAGGTGAATGTGACCAACTTTTTGGTTTACACATTTTGAGAACCCAAGAAATATCAACTGACAAAGTTTGATGATTTTAAGCCAATTAGTATCTGAATATTGAAATATAGCTGTCAAATTCCAATCGTAGGTCATGGTGACCTACTTTTTGGTCATCGAACTCCGAACATGCAAGACCCATCAACTGACAAAGTTTGATGACTGTAGGTCAAATAGTATCTGAAATATATAAATATAGCCGTCAAATTCCAAAAGTAGGTCAAGGTGACCTACTTTTTGGTCGACACACTCCGTTGACTCAAGATGCATCAACTGTCAAAGTTTGATGATTGTAGGTCAAATAGTGTCTGAAATATAGTAATTTAGCTGTCAAATACCAAAAGTAGGTCACGGTGACCTACTTTTTGGTCGACACAAACCGAAGACGAAGACGCATCAACTGACAAAGTTTGATGATCCTAGGTTTTACAGTGCCCAAAATATGCATCTAAAATTGAAAATGTGAAATTTGAATATCTGCAAAATTCAAAAAGTAGGTCACTGTGACCTACTTTTTTATAAATATGTTTCAAGGCCTCAAGATGCATCAACTTACAAGATTTGATGATTCTAAACCTCTCGGTATTTGAAATAACAACTTAAAATATATCTATAAATGATAAGCCATAAAATTCAGAAAGTAGGTCACGGTGACCTATTTTTCAGTTGACGCATTTCAAAGTCCCATGATCCACCAACTGACAAGTTTTGATGATCATAGGCTTCAAAGTGTCCAAGATATGCATCAAAATTAATTTTAAAATAAATACCTGCAAAATTCAAAAAGTAGGTCACCGTGACCTACTTTTGAGACAACTTGACAAAAGGTCCTAAGATGCATCAACTGTCAAAATTTGATGATCCTAGTCCTTATAATGGCTAAAATATCTAAGATTTAAGGAATTTAAAAAAAATTTAAATTTAGGTCAACTTTGAAGTGACCTTGAGACCACGCCCTTTGCCCCAGGGTAATCCCTTGAACAATTTTTAATCTACAACATATCCTCATCCTTATGTGTAAGTTTGGTGATAATCTGCCCTGTGGTTCTTGAGAAGAAGATTTTTTACCAACCACTACTTTTGTTTGTATTTTCCTGATTATCTCCCCTTGTTAAAGGGTCACATCCCTTTATTTAGTATGTATGAAAGCCCTTGGGCCAATGATACCCTGTACCAAATTTGAAAGAAATTGGCCAAGGGGTTCTTGAGTTATAGCCCTTTTTCTAAAAAGTTTACGCACACCGCACAAATGGCCATAGCATTAGCTCTTTGAGCCTTTGGCTCAGAAGAGCTAATAAATCATATGTATATCAGACTAAACCTGACATATTGACCTTACATCTATGTATATCAGACTAAACCTGACATATTGACCTTACATCTCAATAAATCATATGTATATCAGACTAAACCTGACATATTGACTTTACATCTATGTATATCAGACTAAACCTGACATATTGACCTTACATCTCAATAAATCATATGTATATCAGACTAAACCTGACATATTGACCTTACATCTCAATAAATCATATGTATATCAGACTAAACCTGACATATTGACCTTACATCTCAAGTTGAACACAAACCACATAAACCAGACAAATTGGCCTTCCTCTTAACCTGAACACAGACCACATAAACCAGATTAAACCAAACACACTGACATTCCTCTCCAGCTGAACACAAACCACATAAACCAGACATACTGATATTCCTCTCAAGCTGAACACAGACCACATAAACCAGATTAAACCAAACACACTGACATTCCTCTCCAGCTGAACACAAACCAGACATACTGACATTCCTCTCAAGCTGAACACGGACCACATAAACCAGACTAAACCAGACATACTCACTGGTATCAAACTGATGTACGTAACTGCAGTTACGTACATCCCAAGATGGCGGAAGAAGAAACGGGTAAATTAGAATAGCGATATTTTTGTCTTTTAGAAAGCAAAGTGAAATACACTTCATGAAAGAGGATGTCTATTTATATCAATAGTTCACAATTGTACCCAAAGTCTTCATGATACTGTCCTGAATTTGCTGTAATCGGTATTTGAAATACGTAGATTGATGTACGTAACTTTCACAATATGATGTACGTAACTTTCCGATTTGCACATTAAAGATGTACGTAACTCAAAAGATCTCCGTTAAACTTTTATTCATTTGTTCATTCAAAAAGCCCGATAGAATGCCTTCATCAATAAAAATCACATGTTAGATAATGCTACCAACATGCCATCAAATCAAACTTTCAATTTAAGCTCTTTTAAGAAGATTTAGGAACGTTCTTTCATATCTATGATGTAGTACCTATAATGCTATAAGTTATAGCATTAGTAATAAAAATATTTCAACATTAAACAGTGAAATTAGATATATTTCTGAATTTCACAATAAGAATGTTCACAAAAATCGGATGAAAATGGCTATCAACAGATTTTGTTATTGTTGAAAAAATGTAATTTTATATGAAGAAATATGAAAATTTCGATCTGTTACAACACTTATGTATATCATGCATATGCAGATAAGAACGCGTGAAATGATATTTAAATAATATATTGAAGGTAATTAATTGGTATTAATTGTACTCGGATAAAACAGACTCTGGAGCTCTGAAGATCACATGAAAAATTTCCAGGAGAGTTAATTCCAGCAGAGTAATTGAGTCTACGTAGTATTGCAGCAAAAGAATACCAAACAAATCATGTTTGTCAACGTATTCTAAAGAAATACCTGGTAAAAACATCCCCCAAATATCTATGCACATCCCCCCCCCCCCCCAAAAAAATAATAATAAAGAATTACTGAAAATCTACATAACCTGAAAAATATAAAACATCTTAAAATCAAGATCTTCTAAGCTTGTGAAACATTCATACAAGTTAATGATAATGATGTAAATTTCTCCTTTAAATTTTTAACCCCTTCAAAATAACAAGAAAACCAACCCCAAAACATCCATTTTACCCCCCCCCCCCCCCCCCCCCCCCGACAGAAATACTACGGTTTTGATTTTTGTTGGACCTCCAAAAGACACCAAAATTCAAAATTTGTCCTCCCAAGAATAGGCATAGTCTTTAAATGGTACAAAATTTGAAGTAATACCCCCCCCCCCCCCTTCCCTGTGTGCAGCTTCTTTTCGTATCAAATATCTCAAGAGGTTATCAAATGAGGTTGTTTTTTTTTATCGCTAAAGGCATTCTTTCTCTGCCACAAAGTATGTGCATTACTTATCTGCTAGTTTAGCTAGCTGCTTAGAAAGCAAGCTTTAGGCTTTGTCGAACTACGAGTGAATTGCACAGTTACGTACATCATATAGGAAAATTACGTACATCAACCAAAAATATTTTAATGAGTTACGTACATCACATGTGTTTTTACACACAAGTTTAACTCGTCCATTCAGGAGAAACAAACAGATTTTACCATTCTGAACTATAAAGCGTAAAGAAATACACAAACTTGACTAATTAATATCACTGAATAGTTGATAGGATAAGATATAATCTAAATTGAAAAATTACCCGTTTCTTCTTCCGCCATCTTGGGATGTACGTAACTGCAGTTACGTACATCAGTTTAATACCAGTGATACTGACATTTCTCTTAAGCTGAACACAAACCATATAAACCAGACTAAACTACATGTAAACCAGACATACTGACCTTCCTTTTCAGCTGTTTACACTCCTGCTGAGTCAATGTGTCAGCCTTGGCAATGACGGGGACTATGTTGACTTTGTGATGAACTGCTTTCATGAATGAAATGTCGAGTGGACGTAACCTGAAAAGACAACCATTCAAATCATCCTGGCATTAATCGCAAAATGTTCCGACACTGATGTCTTGCTCAGTATTCATATCACTAACCCTTAAGGACCATTCTACATATCTGGAGTTTTAATCAAGAATTTTTTATTTCAGTAATCTGTCAGCCCTCACCATTTTAAGATATTGATATGCAGTTTCCTGAATCTGAGGTACATGTACTTTTACCCCTTTCATCAATATTCTCCTCACATTTTCTTCTTGAGGGTTAATAAACATGAAACTACACTCTTACACATCTCCTAGAAGTTCTTGTTTTTAATTGTTTTCCTTTACTTACCCGTGGCCTGATGGGTTGATGAAATAGAAACAGCAATGAACACGATTGTCGACAATATGTCGCCTGTTTAATCCGCTCTCGTCTTCCAAGTAACGCTCAAACTGACTATCGATATACTGGATAATGGGCTTAAAACTGCAACAATAACCCAAAAAACAAATATTTAGCAAAGGTCTTGCTATAAGGAATCTATATACAAAATATGAGAGCCTTACTTTAAATAGTCCAGGAAATATTACCTGGGTTAGGTTTTCTTAAAAGTAGGTAAAACTCAAAAGGTAACAAGGTCAAAAACTTTGGTACCAAAAGAAAGGTCTTGTCACAAGGAATACACATGTGAAATATGAGATCCCTATCACTTATCATTCAAAAGTTATGAGCAAGGTTCAAGTTTCAAACAGATAGACAGGACTAAAAAAAATACACCCCACCCCATCCCCCAGACATTAATCACTGGGACATAAAAAAAATACACCCCACCCCATATCCCGGACATTAATCACTGGGACATAAAAAAGAATTGAATCCACCCAATTTAGGAATATTTGCATTTTCATGATTTAGTGTGATTTTACTGTTGAAAAAGAATTGTTTAATTAAATTTTTTGTATATTCCCATATAAAACTTTGATCTCCAACCCCTGGGTTGAGCAAATTTGATGTGCACTACCTGTAGATACTGGCATATTAATATGATTAATCATAGCCATGCTTTCTTGAAAAGATTTTGAAAGATGTTTATTTATATAATTATTCCCTTGTAAAACTTTGATACCCTTTTGTGGCCACACCCTTCCCAAGGAACCACAATTTGAACAAGAGGCCCATGGACCACATCGCTCACCTGAGTCACCTTGGCTCATATCTAAAGATTTTTCCTATATATTTGCATGTAAAACTTTGATCCCTATTGTGGCCCCAACCTACTTCCGTGGACCATGATTTTTATAAACTTGAATCTACACTTTGTCAGGAAGCTTTCATGTACAAACAAACTTTTCTGGCTCAGTGATTTTTCAGAAGAAGATTTTCAATGATTTTCCCTATATATTTGTATGTAAAATTTTGACCCCCTACTTTGGCCCCATCTTACCCCTTGGGACCATGATATTGACAAACTTGAATCTGTACTGTCAGGAAGCTTTTGTGTAAATGTAAACTTCTTTGGCCCAATGGTTATTAAGGAGAAAAATTTTAAATATTTTTTTTCCTATTTATTAGTTATGTAAAACTTTGATACCCTATTGAGGCCCCATCCTAGCCCCAGGGGTTTGATTTTAGCAAACTTGAATCTGCACTTTGTTAGAAAGCTTTCATGTTAATCTCAGCTTTTCTGGCTCAGGAGAAGATTTTTAAAGCTTTCCCCTATATATTTGTATGTAAAACTATGATCCCCTATTGTCGCCTCAACTTAAACCCGGGGGCCATGATTTAAACCAACTTGAATCTGCACTATGTCAGGAAGCTTTCATGAAAATATCAGCTTTTCTGTCTAAGTGGTTCTTGAGAAAAAGATTTTTAAAGATTTTCCCTATATATTTGTATGTAAAACTTCGGTCCCCTATTGTGGCCCCATCCTACCCCTGGGGGACATGATTTAAATAAACTTGAATCTGCACTATGTCAGGAAGCTTTCATGTAAATATCAGCTTTTCTGGCTAAGTGGTTCTTGAGAAGAAGATTATAAAAAAAATGTCCTATATATTTGTATGTAAAAATTTGATCCCCTATTGTGGCCCCATCCTACCCCCAGGGGCCATGATTTTGACAAACTTGAATTTGCACTAGGTCAGGAAACTTTCATGTAAATTTTAGCTCTTCTCACCCAGTGGTTTTTTTGAGAAGATATTGAAATGACCCCACCCTATTTTTTGCATTTTTGTGATTATCTCCAGTTTGAAGGGGGGCATGGCCCTTCATTTGAACAAACTTGAAAGCCCTTCATCCAAGGATGCTTTTGGCCAAGTTTGGTTGAAATTGGCCCAGTGGTTCTGGAGAAGAAGTCGAAAATGTAAAAAGTGTACAGACAGATGACGGACAACAGGCGATCAGAAAAGCTCACTTGAGTTTTCAGCTCAGGTGAGCTAACAAACTTAAAACAGCACTTCCTGCGGATGCTTGCATATTAATATGAGTAATCATAGTCCTGCTGTTCTTGAGAAGATTTTTCCTATATATCCTCTATTGTGACCCCATCATATTTCCGGGAGTCATCAGGGATCGAAATTAACTTTTTTCACTACTAACAAATTTTAGCTAGTGGATTATTTTCCAACTGGCGAAATTGAGCTTTTACTAGCATTTTTCAATCGATTGCTGTTTACAGGAATTTAAGAAAACAAGCATGTCTCTTTACCAAAATATAGGGAAAATCTTTTAAAATCTTCTTTAAAGTGCATTAATAAAAATAAGATTGAGAATTCTTTCATTTAAAATTCAATGAATTATCAGCCAACATACATGGTGCATGGTGAGGGTCATAGAATACACTTGTGCAGTGTACTTGCTGTCCAGAGATCTACCACCTATTTACAACATCAAGTGGATTGAAATCTTGAAGACTGTTTGCGCCAATTCAAACTATATGTTCAAAACTTTTGGAAATTTCATCAAAAAAATTCAAGTTGAAAAAAAAAACTCGCGACCTCGAAGTGTTTGACTATAGAGTACAGAAGGACACCACGTGAAATGGTGACACTACCACTGTCATGTGTTGTTTCATGTAGACACGGACGAGATCAACATGCTTGCTATTTAAATCAGACATCACCGATACGCCTGAAGTGTGCTTGAAGTAGGCCATCTTCGACATCACTGACTAAGATGAAGGCCTTAGTTATTTATTCGATCCACGTTTACTTTTTCCAATACTTGTATATTCATTCTGTAATGCGTTTCTATGCACAAGACAAAATTATTGTAAACGCCAAAGTACAGCCAATAAACCGAGGAAATCCGGAAAAAAGATCTTTCTTTTTTTTCACTCGCAAAAAGCTGCCATCACTTGTGATTTTTTACTCGTAATTTCAATTTTTAACTCGCACTTAGCGAGTATTTCCCCGTAATTTCGTTGCCTGGTCATGATTTGAACAAACTTCAATATTCAATATGCACTACCTGGGGATACTTGCATATAGATATGAAAATTCATGGTCCTACTGTTATTGAAAAGATTTTTCAGCTATATTCCCATGTAAACTTTTGTTTGATCCCCTATTGTGGCCTCATCCAATCCCCGGGGACCAAAATTCAAACAAACTTGAATTAGCACTACTTGGGGATGTTTGCATATTAATTAATATGAGTAATCATAGCCCTGTTATTTATGAAAAGATTTCTAAATGACCCCATCCTTTTTTTTGCCTTTTCTTGATTATCTCTTTTTAGAAGAATGCATGATCCTTCATTTGCCCTTTACCCAAGGATGATTTATGCCAAGTTTGATTAAAATTGGTCTAGTAATTCTAAAAGATACCACAAGATTTTAACTAATTCTTAATCATCGCCACTTCAAAAAGGGCATGACACTTTATTTGAACAAACTTGAATGTTCTTTACCTAAACATGCTTTGTGCCTGAAATTAACCCTTTGGTTCTGGAGAAAAAGTCAGAAATGTTAAAAGTTTATGGATGGATGGACAGACTGCAGAAAAAAAGTGATCAGAAAAGCTCACTAGAGCTCAGGTGAAGTGAACATTCCTGGAAATTGACAGGATTCATGGAACATTCAACAAACTATATTTAGAGATTTTACCAGTCCTGAGAGTTGAGGGAATCCCCAAATCCAGGTGTGTCCACAACCGTCAGCCTCAGTTTGACGCCACGCTCCTCAATCTCGACAGTGGATGCATCAATCTTCACTGTCTGCGAAATCTTCTCTGTAAACAGATCAATTAAATGAAGGTTAAGTTCACTTGATACCCCCCCAAAAAAACAAGATGCCCATGGGCCACATCGCTCACCTTGGTCCATATCAGAAGATTTTCCATACATATTTGCATGTAAAACCGTAGTCCCTATCATGGCTCCAACCTACCTCTGGAGGCTATGGTTTTTGCAAACTTGAATCTACACTATGTCAGAAAGCTTCATGTAAGTGTGAACTTCTTTGGCCCAATGGTTCTTGAGAAAAAGATTTTTAAAGATTTTTCCTAAATATTTGTATGTAAAACTTTGATCTCCCCCTTGTGGCCCCATCCTACCACCAGGGGCAATGATTTGAACAAACTTGAATCTGCACTATGTCAGAAAGCTTTCATGTAAATATCAGCTTTTCTGGCTCAGTGGTTCTTGAGAAGACGATTTTTCCTATTTATTTGTATGTAAAACTTTGATCCCCTATTGTGGCCCCATCCGACCCCCGGCAGCCAGGATGTTAACAAACTTCAATCTGCATTATGTCAGGAAGCTTTCATGTAAGCTTTTCTGGCTTAGTGGTTCTTGAGAAGAAGATTTTTAAAGATTTTCTCTATACATTTGTATGTAAAACTTTGATCCCCTATTGTGGCCCCATCCGAACCCCGGGGGCCATAATTTTCACAAAATTGAAGCTGCACTATGTCAGAAAGCTTTCATATAAATCTTTCTGGCTCAGTGGTTCTTGAGAAGAAGATTTTTCCTATATATTTGTATGTAAAACTTTGATCCCCTATTGTGGCCCCATCCGACCCCCAGGGGCCACAATTTTCACAAACTGGAATCTGCACTATATCAGGAAGCTTTCATATAAATCTCAGCTTTTCTGGCTCAGTGGTTCTTGAGAAGAAGATTTTTCAAGATTTTTCCTATATATTTGTATGTAAAACTTTGATCCCCTATTGTGGCCCCATCCGACCCCCGGGGGCCATAATTTTCACAAACTTGAATCTGCACTATGTCAGAAAGCATTCATATAAATCTC
>NC_079164.1:59969596-59992096 GCF_947568905.1 Ostrea edulis
TTCAAATAGATCAAAAACATGGATGTGACAGAATTCCTCAGAAATCGGAGGAAAACTGGTCAAAAGGAGAGGAAAACATCTCACCCTACCTGGAAAAACATCATTTTGGGGGGGTCACTTAAGATCAAACCCAGTGTTTTATTTTTTTATTTTTTGGAAAATTGAGATAAACAGGATTTCCTCTGGAAAAAGGAAAAATCACACCCCTGCAGAAAATATCAAATAGGTTAGGTTTCTTAAAAGTACATCAAACTCCAAGGTCAAGGTCACACAACATGGAATGAAATTAAATGCCTTGCTATAAAGAATCAAGAATATACAAAAATATGGAAGTCCTATCATAAATAGTTCAGGAAATATAAATAGTTTAGGTCAAGGTCACAAGAAACTGGTACCAAAAAAGTTTTGTCACAAGGAATGCATATACAAAATATGAGGACCCTCATTCACCATTCAAAATCTATGAGTAAGGATCAAGTTTAAAAAATTGAGTCAAACTCCAAGGTCAAATTCACAACGTCAAAGGTCACAAGGTTAAAATCTTTGGTACCAAAGTAATGTCTTTTCACAAGGAATGTCCAATATGAGAGCCCTATCACTCACCATTCCAAGTTATGAGCAAGGATAAAAAAAATTACCCCCCCCCCCCCCTCAACTGTATGGTCACCTGGACAAAAAAAGAGGCCCATGGGCCACATCGCTCACCTGAGTCCCTTTATATATATATATATATATATATATATATATATTCACATGTAAAACTTTGATCTCCTATTGTGGCCTCAAGATACCCCATGATTTTTACAAACTTGAATCTGCACAATGTCAGGCATCGTCGCAAACCACGGGTTATTGTTTCATTCTATTTCACAAACAATAACCTGTGGTTTGCAATGATGAATGTCAGGAAGCTGCCGTGTAAATTTGAACTTTTCTGGACCAGTGGTGGTTCTTGAGAAGAAGATTTCTAAAGAATTTACCTGATATTCGCATGTAAAACTTTGATCCCCTATTGTGGCCCCAACCTAAACCTGGGGCCATGATTTTAATAAACTTGATTCTGCACTGTCAGGAAGCTTTCGTGTAAATTTCCACTTTTCTGGCCCAGTGGTTCTTGAGAAGATTTTTAAAAAATTTCCCTAGTATATATTTGCATGTAAAATTTTGATTTTTAAATGACCCCACCCTCATTTCTGCCTTTTTGTGATTATCTCCCCTTTGAAAGAGTTAGAACAAAATTGAATCCCCTTCACCCAAGGATGATCTGTGCCAAGTTTGGTTGACATTGGCCAATTGGTTCTGGATGAGAACAAATTAATTGGACAACGGAAAGTTTTGATCAGAAAAACTTACTTCTGCTCAGGTGATCTAAAACCTGGAATCCACACAACTTGGGAACATTTGTATCATGATATGATTAAACATGGCCCTGTTATTCTTGAAAATAATTTATTTAAATTAATTTTGTGTTTATTCTCATTCAAAACTTACCTTACCTTACCACCTGGGCCCCTGAATTAAATAAACTTGAATTCGAACTACCTGAAGATACTTGCAAATCAATATGACTACTGATGGGCCATCAGTTGTTGAGATAAAGATTCTAAAAGGTATTTCCCTATATATTACCATGTACAACTTTGATCCCTTATTGTGGTCTATTTCAGAGAGAAGAAACTTGAATCGGCAATACCTAAGGATCCTTGCATATTACCTTAACTAATCAAGGTTCTGTTGCCCTTGAGCAGCTGGTTTTAAACTATATTTCCTTAATTTATATCTGCATGTAAAACTTCATGATTTGAACAAAATTGAATCTGCACTATGTCAGGAAGTTCCTATGAAAATTCAAACTTTTCTAGCCTAATGGTTCTTGAGATTTTCAAAAGATCGATCCAACAAAATTTTAGCCTTTTAATATTATCTCCCATTTGAAAGGTACATGGCACTTCATTTGTACAAACTTGATTCCCCTTCACCAAAGGATGATTTGTACCAAGTTTGGTTGAAATTGGCACAGTGGTTCTGGAGAAGATGAAAATGTGAATATTTTACAGACAAACAACAAAAGGTGATTAGAAAAAGTGTGCAGGCATTTCATGCTTGGCATCTCCAACTACAAATTTATAACATTCCTAACAAAGCACCCCCAGATATATTTAAAGGGCTCATTCCTAACAAAGCATCCCCAGATATATTTATAGGGCTCATTCCTAACAAAGCACCCCCAGATATATTTAATAGACATGACTCAAATATTGCTGCCCTAGCTATGATCATCGTTAATTTCAATAAACACCAGAGATTGTGGTGAGGTTATTATGAACATTGTTGACCTCTGGGACACACCCATAAACAAATGATCTTACAAACAAAGTCCTCCTTATTCTCCTACACATGTATCAAACACTTCATAAACAAAATTAATGTGGTTACACTGCAGTATATAAACATATTCTGAACATTCATTTCCACCGGCTTCTACAGTCAAGTTTACACTTCATTTATTTTATGACTGGAAAACAAGTTCTTTAACTTATAATAAGGATATAGGGTACCCAAAAATTGGTATCAATTTTTATAAAACTATTATTTTGTGAATGCTTTAATATTGCTAAAAACTCATATTTACCAAAAACTTTCCTATGACCACCTTTATTTTTACATTATTCAAAAATCTTAACTTGAAAATTCAATGGAAAAGCAACAATATCTAAACATTGAAATCCTTCACAATTGTCTTTTTATTGGCGCATTTCACATATTAATAATGACCAATTTACATTGATGCTTGATCAAATAATAGAAAATCCCACATAAACACCATAAAACCCACTTCATTAAAATCCCACATAAACACAGTAAAACCCCACTTCATTAAAATCCCACATAAACACCATAAAACCCACTTCATTTGATGCATCCAAAATTTTGGGTATCCTATGACCTTAATGCTTCTCGTTGGCTGGGATATTGGAGTAAAGGGATCATTGTTGTGGAAGGAAACTGGAGTACCCGTAGGAAACCCACATGTCTGAGTGGGCGACCACATTACATCGGTGTACCCGTAGGAAACCCACATGTCTGAGTGGGTGACTACATTATGCTGGTGTACCCGTAGGAAACCCACATGTCTGAGTGGGCGACCACATTACATCGGTGTACCCGTAGGAAACCCACATGTCTGAGTGGGCGACCACATTATGCTGGAGTACCCGTAGGAAACCCACATGTCTGAGTGGATGACCACATTACCCTCTCACATATAACCACTGCCGGTCTTAATGATCAAACTTGTGTTGCAACAGCACTACTTTACACTAGGGCATCGTTTGGAAAAATTTCATATGATACCTATTGTAATACAGAGAAATTATATGCGATATGTATTGAAGATACAATATAATTATTTTTACACTGAATTTTGAGGAATAGAATAATCAAACAATAACAAAACTAAAGCTCAACTTTTCCTTTTGTTTCCTTTGCATATTATAGTGTTAGCTTGAATTAATTTATCATATTATAGTGTACGTTAGCTTGAATTAATTTATCATATTATAGTGTACGTTAGCTTGAATTAATTTATCATATTATAGTGTACGTTAGCTTGAATTAATTTATCATATTATAGTGTACGTTAGCTTGAATTAATTTATCACATTATAGTCTACGTTAGCTTGAATTAATTTATCACATCATAGTGTACGTTAGCTTGAATTAATTTATCACATTATAGTGTACGTTAGCTTGAATTAATTTATTCTATTATAGTGTACGTTAGCTTGAATTAATTTATCACATTATAGTGTACGTTAGCTTGAATTAATTTATCACATTATAGTGTACGTTAGCTTGAATTAATTTATCACAACTGTACATGTGTTTATCTATTCACTCTCATTAATATAATTTTTCTTTACGAAAACAAGGGCATACACTTGCTCTGGCATTATTGGACGAGTCCTAGTGGCTGAAACATCATCTCCTGTTGTACTGGAAACCCACTCTAAGCTTTGAAATACATTGATAACAACTCTTAATATATGAAACAATACAGGGGCTAGCTGTATTGGCTATCATAATGCTCAAAAGTATCGATTTATATCGATAGTCGATATAATGATCCAGGTCTGTGCTACACTACGTGGATACCCTTCTTGTAAAGATCAGATAATCGATGCATTGATCCAGTGCTACACTACGTGGATACCCTTCTTGTAAAGATCAGATAATCAATACATTGATCCAGTGCTACACTACGTGGATACCCTTCTTGTAAAGATCAGATAATCGATGCATTGATCCAGTGCTACACTACGTGGATACCCTTCTTGTAAAGATCAGATAATCGATGCATTGATCCAGTGCTACACTACGGGGATACCCTTCTTGTAAAGTTCTTCAATCCATCACCAGTGTCCCATGATGTATGCCTATCTAACCTGATCCCTGATGACAGCAGGTTTACATAATCACTGGCAGCCATAGTCTAGAGATTTACTTACCCACTACCATCAAGGTGAACTCGAACCCCTTCTTGACTGACTTCCTGTGGACTTGGTTGGGTAGGTTGGCAAACCCGACATAACCCGACTGTTCTGGTGCTGTGAACTGTAACAAATAAAGGCAAACATCAGCTTCTATATCTAACAGAGTGATGATTAGCATACTACAATCCGCAGAAAAGCAATCACAATGTTGTGATCATCAGCTGTTTTAAGATAAATAGATACCATATAAGCATCTAATTTTTAGCAAGGATTTAATTTTGGCATTATCAGCGAGGGTTTTGAGATCGCTAAGAAATGAATATTGCAAACGATTTATTCTGTATCATAGGTAATAGTTAAGTTTCTTGGAATCATAAAGTGCTAAAATTATAGCTCTTGCTAAATATGTATTACCATTTTTATGGGAAAATCGCTAAATTTATGTCCCGCTAAACATTCCACTTCTATGGTATTATTGCTACAGCACCTTGATCTGAAGAATCAGATCACATCGAGTTGACAGGGGCGGATCATCAGATCAAACAAGATGCGAAGCGTCGAGTTTAATCTCATGAACCACACCTGTCAGCGTCGAGTTTAATCTCATGAACCACACCTGTCAGCGTCGAGTTTAATCTCATGAACCACACCTGTCAGCATCGAGTTTAATCTCATGAACCACACCTGTCAGCAGGACATGATTTAACTCTTTGGATCTGAGTGTTACTGTAGTAATGATAAATTCATTATATACCCCTTATGTATTTTTAAATCCATCTTTATAAGACAATAAATGTATTCGTAACTAGAAGTATCCTAGCAGGACTGATCCTCCCACAGGGCACTTTGGATAGTGGGAAATAGTGAATTTGTGTACATTGAAAAATAAAAACATACTTTTGACATAAAGATTCTGGAGAGCAATTAATGTAAATGTAAGACAATTATATCATGCAGTAGAGTGTTACTCAGAATATTGAAGATATGCCCAATATAATTTCTGAATATTGACATTGACAGGGGCTGGTAGTCTGGGAGAGTTCTCTAAATGTTTACCTGAACTTTTGCTTATATATTTTTAAGTCATTAAAATTTATACAGCTTTTAAAGTTTTATATCAAAAACTCTCTAGAACCATACATTAAGGCATATAATAATAAAATGGAAATCTGCTACATACAATAACATGGTAATTAGTCAAGGTCTAACATTGTGAGCCTTTGTGTTTGAAGTTTTTTTGTAAATACGTTAATGAAGGAATAAATTTGCATATACATTACAAATTTCAGGCACAAGACCCATCATTCTATATATGATGAACTTAACAAGCGATAAAAAAAAGCGGGAGTTTTGGGAATATGTCAACAGCAACAAAATCCAGAGTTCAAACTCTGAGAAAATAAAATAACACATTTTTAAAAACAAGTTTAACACATTTTTTATACCACTGCTGGATCTAAAGTGATGGAAAGGGGGGGGGGGGGGGGGATGGGGATTTCCACAACCAATTTTTTCAAATGTCCCAACAGTAAACTCTTCTATATCAATAAATAAGTTTATCAAACTTAGTGATGAAAAATGAGAAAATCTAATTAAAATTCTATTAACTTTAATCTGTAAAGCATAAAAGCTATTAGGGTTAACCAAGTGTATAGAGACCAAATTTTCATTCATTTTCAAACTACTGTTGCCTAATATAACCATCACAAAACAAGTTCAATTCAACTAGCAAACTGACACCCAGAAATTGCTTTTTAATCTATCAAACTTCATATTACAAAATGTAGGTTTAAAACCTTCTATCAGATGAAAGCCCAGCTCACAGATAAAGAACTGACATACAAGCAGTGTCCTGTATCTAATTTTTTTTAATCATATCACATACACCAGCTCTGTATCATAACGAGACTATGCGGAGTATCAAAGCTTTCACTCCTGCTGTGAACGTGAACAGACATTTTGTGTATCGAAATTCTCGACACGTCAAGAGCAGATCGAGCCCTGAGAATATAGACATACTGCATGGTGTTTAGGTAAGCAGCATCACCTGAGAAAAAAATTAGGTGGACACACCTCTCTGTCAGCCTGCAGTATACCTGGTGCAATGTACAGCTGGTTAAACTGATAACGATACGCGTGTGTCAGAACACTATCCCGTGGTATGCAGCAGATCCCTACATCTGCAGGGAATCTCTCTCCGACAGACAGACCTGTGTACTACAATAGCTCTTAACCTCCATGTTTTTTTCTGCTTTACAAACAATTAAAATTCTTTTACCAGCAGGTAACAATCTTACAATAAATTATTTCCCAAAGTTAAACTTTCCATGAATGTAACAAAACCTACATGCATGGAACAGTGCAACATTTAACCTTGAGAAATAAACAGGATGTTGACCATCATACCAACTTTGTGGTATACAAACAAGTCTGTCAAACGATACCCTAATACCCTTTAAGATCATGTTTAGTAATAATCATGGTACTCGTTAGACCCATTGCTCACAATAACCCCCCATTTCAGTCCCTTTATTGCCCATCAAATAAACGACCTGTTTCAGAGCTGCATATTAAGCATGATTTATAATTTGACTGACCAAACCTTTGCTATTCATTAGGCATTCACATCATAAAGTACATGTTTCAAATTTTTTCACATCATCAGCATCAAATGAATATACTGCATGATGAATTCTCAACGATAGTCAATGAATACATAGAACAGGTTTTTTTTCCCTTTTACAAAGCCTCTCTTGTCCCATGAAGACAATAGTGTAGAGAGGCCTGATGAACTAGAAGTACCCAGCATCTTGTTTACTGGGGACAACACATCCATCATGGAGCTCCATGTCATTATTGATTTCTATCTCCAGGCTATCTGAACTTCAGTGACTCACTGTAAATCTCAACAATATCTGCTTGATTAACAGAAAAATCTGCATGCACTGCAACAACATTAACCATGTATAAACTTACCATTTCATCGAAGACACCTGTTGGAAACATAATTAGTGCACACCTTGTACAATAATTCCCCCAAACAGCAATAGCCTATCTCCGTCTGTTCAAAGCTTGAAGAGGAAGTCTACTCAAAAATATTCAGTGCTCACTCTCAATGAGGGGGCAGGTCAAAAGGACTTCACAATCTCCTCTGATGCCATTCTGCCACATCAAAGACAGGCCATTAAAAGAATTATGACTTTAGAGATGTTCCCCAAGACTGAGAGTTTATTATTGGTAAAAAAAAAAATACACAAAGATATGTGTTTAATCTATTGACAGGCAGATGGGGGAGGTACCAGTAATCATACACTATAAGCATCCTAATCTGTTGTCTGAACAACTCATCAAACTCCTAACATCTGGAATCCATTGCTCTCAGACACACTGATGACAAGGGTCAACATAACATTTAAGAACTGTACTGTGCATGCAGTGCACTGATTATAAAATACTGAAAACCTACTGAAAGAATTTGTTTTTAATTCTATTACATCAAACATTTTTATAACTTTTTTTAGATGGTAATTCTTCCTTGCTATTTTAGACAGACTATTTTTTAATCCGACTAACCAATTAGTATTATGATTTTCCTTGTCAATTTCCCTAATTCGGGCAGGACTCTAGGAGAAATCCCATCATCCCCCTTCCGTGTCCTCTAAGTCAAACCTCCAGGAATGTTCCTGATAATGTTTGTGAGATAAGCAAGATGTAGAATGAATAAATGCCCTAACTCACACATCGTTCCCGTAAACTATCTCAAAAAAATCTGTCAGAGAAACTTATTCTAGCAAGATTAAACATAATCGGTCTGCATGTTCACTCCTGTGTAAACTATTGAATAACTTTCATGCCTTTAATTAATCCAATAAACCAAGATTAGCATTAGAACAACGAAGAGCTTAAGACTGCTTTGGAAATCATTAGATTTCTGGTCCACAAGAAAAAATAAATATGAGTCTCCAATTAACATTACTGAGCCAGAGACATGTCATTTTCTGTAAGTATCAGGTTATCAGGATATAATTCTATAAATCAAGGCCTAGAACTAGAAACACATATCCTTCACAACTGGACCTGAACACAAAAAGATGCAATATGAAACCTACACACAAACTTTCAATGGCCAAATGACACATTTCAAAAGCGGTTTTCGTTGTGAACCATTTAAAGCACTTTACAGAAATTAATAGACTTAGCACACCCTCTAAAATAATACACTTCTGTACGACAGATTACAAAGATAAAAAGTGCATATTTCAATACTTCTAACTAGCAACATAAATGGGGAAGGGTGGGAAGTTTGGTGGAATTAATTCCTCCCTGAAAGTACCTCAATTATCCCCAAATTGGTAGTTCAATCGAAATCTTACACCCTAGTAAAAACTATGCAATAGCCCTCCAATCTGCCCAGGATGATCCTAGACTGCAGGAGATCACATTTACTCATTCAGTGCATATGCTACTGAGGTAAACAATTTGTTTTGACTAACCTTGTGAGGTGAACCCCCTTTGACCTTGGCAGTGCCAAGAGACACTGCCCCATTTACTGCATGACAACTGATGGTTTGTGGTGGCTGCTGGGTAGAACCACTCACACCACCTGTATGTGGTGGCTGCTGGGTAGAACCACTCACACCACCTGTATGTGGTGGCTGCTGGGTAGAACCACTCACACCACCTGTATGTGGTGGCCGCTGGGTAGAACCTCTCACACCACCTGCATGTGGTGGCTGCTGTATGACACCACTCTGTGATGATGACGTCAACGTTTCTGTTCCACTAGGGTGTCTTTGTCCAGACACAGAATCTGATACCGTACCAAGTTGTTTTGGTCCAGTGGTTGTATCTGACAGACTGGAGGACCTTGAATCCGATATAGTGCCAGATCTAGAGTTTGGTCTCTTAGGTACTGTGCCATCCACTCTAGCGGAATTGTGAGCTGACTGGACATCGGTTTTGGTGGAACTGTGTCTTCTCTGTGCAACCGAATCCACTTTGACTGAAGAAGAGGAAGAGGAGGAACTCTTTCTTCTTGTTTCAGAAAATGACTCCGATTTCTGAACTTGTCGTGTCTGTTTACCATTAGACAAACTCTGAAACACGTTTCTAGAATTCATGAATGAATCTGATTTCTTAACAGGTTGCCTCTCTTGACCATTTTCTGCAGATTTTCCTCTTGTCAAGTCTGTTCCATTGGTTGACTTGTGGGTTGGACTGGTGGGGGACTTAAGTTGAGTGGTTCCTCCAGGATGTCCCCCTAAGGTTGTAGTGGGTCTTGAGTGACCAGTGTTTCCCACCTGTCCCCCAGAGGCTGGAGTTTTAACAGTTGAGAGTGTGGATGTGTATGTCCCCGGTTTTCTCCTTGGAATCATAACAACTTGTTTACAAAAGAAACACAAGCGTAACGTTTCAAGTGTGACATTAAGTATATGTGTTCAAAGTCGTTAATTCAAATTAGACCACCATGTTCCGTAAAACTAACATATTCATTCAGGTGTGCACAGGTGCTGATATAAAATCCACATGACAAGCCAGTCACAAAAACATAAGATTAGATGGTGACCCACAGTCCACACCAGTATAGGCACACAATACACTGATGACCCATTAACACTTCCGAGCCGGTGATATAAATGGTTATGTGCGTAAAAACTGCTTTGGACCTCAGTCTATCTTGGTCTTCAGTCTTAGTTCTGAATTCAAGTCGGCATTTATCATTTGTCTCCACACTCTGCAAACAGATGACAACTTTTACTGTGTGTATTTAATCTGATACACTTAACCCCGGTATTTAAACTTTTTGTAAGACGGCCATTCACAGCTCCCGAACTCTAGTGTGTGATCTCACATTGAACAATCCTTAAATTGATACTAAGTCAAACGAGTTTGATCTACTGATGTATGCAGTCAATCAGTCAGACAGATCGTATATATAGACATGTATATAAAACATCAGCTGAGACATCCGCTTTAATCAGATTCCAGTTCACTGATGGAGAACACAGAAAACAATGCGTATCACAAAGTGTCACCTCCCGGCTACTTGATCTGACACAGCGTAACATACACCCAGGTGCATGAGACTCACTGCTGTATTGTACCCATCATTCCCTGTGGCTGCATGGGGTACTATTTTGTCTCTCAGCCATTCACCAGATCACACAGACAAATCCCTCCCTCTTTGGTTTCAGGTTTGAGATACCTGACCTTTGCTCACTAACCTGAGACTAATTTGGTCCACAGTCTAAATACACAAAACCTATCAAGAACATTTCATGCCCAACTTATGAATAATGCAGGTGAATTGTATGCCTGTCAATGAAAGACCCTTGCCAAAGGATAATTTGTCTGATGGGGTCTTCAATTCAAAATAATGTGGAATTCATTATGAACTGTACACACTTTCCAGTCTTTGCTTTTGAAGGTTCTTCTTTGTTTATAAGGCTATAAATTCCTTTTGAATGTGTATCTGAGATTCTTAATGCATAAAAATGCTGTTAATAATAATATCAAATGAGTCAGACTTTCTTAGAGCCTTTGGCAAATCTATTTGGTGTCTCTTTACCTACTCTGACATACATAGCGTAATGTTTTACAATAGCTAACATACGTAGTGTAATGTTTTACAATAGCTAACATACGTAGTGTAATGTTTTACAATAGCTGACATACGTAGCGTAATGTTTTACAATAGCTAACATACGTAGTGTAATGTTTTACAATAGCTAACATACGTAGTGTAATGTTTTACAATAGCTAACATACATAGCGTAATGTTTTACAATAACTAACATACGTAGTGTAATGTTTTACAATAGCTAACATACGTAGTGTAATGTTTTACAATAGCTGACATACGTAGCGTAATGTTTTACAATAGCTAACATACGTAGTGTAATGTTTTACAATAGCTAACATACGTAGTGTAATGTTTTACAATAGCTGACATACGTAGCGTAATGTTTTACAATAGCTGACATACATAGCGTAATGTTTTACAATAGCTAACATACGTAGTGTAATGTTTTACAATAGCTGACATATGTAGTGTAATGTTTTACAATAGCTGACATACGTAGTGTAATGTTTTACAATAGCTTTACTACAAGAGACTTCATGGACCTTCTATATTTTTTCAGAACAATGTATCTTGTGAGCCTTTCTGACCAATTTTCTGGAATTGCAAACATAAGACAAACACAAATCTGAACTACATGATACATGTACATTCAAAAAGTGATCTAAAGAAACAGATTCCCTAAGAATCTCTACAATGGTTTCAGTTGGCAATTTTGTGTCCCAATAGTGGCCTCACCTTGTCGCCTGGGGGGGGGGGGGGGGGGGGGGGGGGGGGGGGGGGGGGGCGGGGCTGCATGATAGTTTGAACATCTTGAAATTGCTTGACATTTAGTTATTACAAAAATATCTTTGCATCGGTTGTGACCTCTAGCCCTGCTTATGCCATGGCTCAGTGTCAAAACCAAATATACATGTAGGTAGTGATTGTTCCTTTGCTAAATGCTCAGCATTTAAAAGTGACAATCACAGGTCTTTTGGAGATGAACTTAAAATCATAGGTCCTAGCTGTGGCACAGCAAGTGTTCGCATATTACAGAATCCTCACTGCTATGGCCCTAAGCATATAGGCCTACATCTGTAGTACGTACTTTATCTATGGCTGGCAACGTCTCAATATGAGTGAAAAATTCTTAAAGGAATGTAAAACAATCTTCCCTTAGAAGATTCCACTTGAATTACTTTACCATATAGGTATTTTGTCAAATTAAATTAAATACAGACAGACAAAAAGACAGACCAAAAAGCCATGGATTGACTGATCAGACAAACTCATTTGAATCCTGAGTACAGGTGAGCTAGAGGGGGGATGACAATTATAGATAAACTAAAATATCTCATCTAAAATTGATATAACGATGAACTTCTTGAAGCATAAGCTGTATTTGAGATGTAATCCTCTACATATTAATTGTGTTTTTTATGTATATTAGGTCAAATATATAAAAATATTGTTTGTTTTCCCTCGCCTGACCGAGTCAGAGATAGTCACACAGACATGAAAGGTTTTATCCCGTCATTCTGGCATTTTTTTTTTATTTCCAGAAAATTTCAGGGTCGTTTCAGGTACAGATCAGTATTTTATAATGAACAGAATTTTCTGTATCTTCATTGGTTTCGATCTAAAAAAAATTTTTAAAAATAATACGAGTGGAGGTGGTTTGCTAGATCAAGATGGAGAAATGTTGTACATGTATACATGAGGAGAGAGGAGACAAGAGATTTCCAGGCATCTATGTGTACAAGTTGTGTTCTTCAATAGGGAGAGTGTTGATATTTCGGACGGGTGTGATATTTTCGACAGTCAATAAGAAGCATTACATCTACGTGTTCTCAATTTAAACTTCCTTCCAAAATTGATATATTTACAAACTGGAAAACACCTAAATATATGCGCATGTGTAACTCGGCTCTGATTGGTTGATGTAAGCATCCATTTTGTTTGATTGACAAAATCAAGTCCCATTGAAATGTTTTCTGGTAATAGTAAGATTTACTGTTATGATTAAAGAATTATAAACAAAATCAAAATCACTACCACACATAAATTAAGATAATGTGCAAAATCAAAAGCATAAAATGCCAGTGAACCACAAATAAGAACCCATGGGCCACATTGCTCACCTGAGTCACCATGGCCCATATCTAAAGATTTTCCCTATACATATTCGAATGTAAAACTTTGATCCCTATTATGGCCCCAACCTACCCCTAGGGGCCATAATTTTTACAAACTTGAATACTCTGCTTTATGTTTGGAAGTTTTGATGTAAATGTAAACTTTTCTGGCCCAGTGGTTCTTGAGAAGAAGACTTTTAAAGATTTTCCCTATATCTTTGTATGTAAAACTTTTATCCCCTACAGTGGCCCCATCCTACCCCCGGGGACCATGGTTTTAACAAACTTGAATCTGGAGTACGTCAGGAAGCTTTTATGTAAATGTAAACTTTTCTGGCTTGATGGTTCTTGAGAAGATTTTTAAAGATTGTTCCTATATATCTCTATGTCAAACTTTGATCGCCTACTGTGGCCCAATCCTACCCCCAGGGGCAATGATCTGAACAAACTTGAATCTACTTTATACCAGGTAGGTTTAATGAAAATCCCCACTCTTATGGTTCTGGAGAAGAAGACTTTTAAATATTTTCCCATATATTCACATGTAAATCTTTGATCCCTCATTGTGACCCCACCCTATCCCTGGGGGTCATGATTTTAACAAACTTGAATCTCCACTATGTCAAAAAGCTTTCATGTAAATTTCAGCTCTTCTAGCTGACCAAGTGGTTCTTGAGAAGATTTTTTAATTGTTGCATTTTTGTGATTATCACCCAAGGATGATCAAATTGAACCAAGTTTGGTTGAAAATGACCCAATGGTTCTGGAGAAGAAGTTGAAAGTATGAAAAGTTTACAGACAGACAGACAGACGACAGACTACGGGTGATCAGAAAAGCCCACTTGAGCTTTTAGCTCAGGTGAGCTAATAAAAGGTAGCAATCGAATTTACTGTCCGAAGTTATAACACCATGTGTCCAAAATAACACTATTGTCCATAGCTGCAACATTCTCCCTGTCAGTGAATTTATTTAGGTGTTAATACGTGGCATAAACAGCAGGAAAACCTGATTAAACCTGAGCGTTTGTCAAATCAACCGTTATACATGTACAATATGTCTATAATGAGCATTTCCGAAATACATGGAGTACTGAAATATCAACACCTTCCCTAAATTGCTAAACGTGACAATCAAAGCAGAACTTTATGCAAGAACCGACTTAATGAGTTTGATGAGGAAACATGAAATGATGTGCTTCAATCAAAATGGTCATGGGAATTTCATACTAAATAAAATTCTGCTGCCTAAAAAAAACTTTTTACCTACCTACCAACCCTCCTCCTCTGAAATATTTAGAGTTGGGAGAGGGGAAACAAATGTTTAAATATGGCCTCAGGACTCCTAGATTCCTCTTCCTAGTGAGAGTCAGCTTTGGGATCCGACTCCTGGCCTGGATTTCTCAATAACAAAAACTTAAGTCAAAACTTGGACTTAAGGCTGAGATTTTACTAAAATTTTGACTGCTCAAATAAAAGAAAAGTCAAACTTAAGTTTGAAAATTTTTCAAGAAATTTAAGCCTGGATTCCTCCTCCTATGTAAGAGTAAGCTCCCTTTGCCAGATATTAAAGTTAATTTTCTGAAATAACTCGTGGTCATACCCCATTTACATTCACAGAAATAAAGTTCTAACTAAAGACAAACTGCTTTAAATAATCGTCAGTGTCTGCAGGTGACAGATTAAGTTATACATACAAAGTTCAAATCAAAATTCCATTGCTCTTCACAGCATCCAAGAAATTAATCAGAATACTCTCCTTAAAAGCCATAAACATCATATCATCCTTAAGATTTATCTAAAACGCAAACATTTCTGTGTAAACACTGGTTTTTAATTTACATAAAAGGACAAGTCCACGAAAAACAAGGTTAGTAAATGTAGAACTCTACCAAAACCACTTTTAGATGTAGAACTCTACCAAAACCACTTTTAGATGTAGAACTCTACCAAAACCACTTCTAGATGAAGAGCTCTACCAAAACCACTTCTAGATGAAGAACTCTACCAAAACCACTTCTAGATGAAGAACTCTACCAAAACCACTTCTAGATGAAGAACTCTACCAAAACCACTTCTAGATGTAGAACTCTACCAAAACCACTTCTAGATGAAGAACTCTACCAAAACCACTTCTAGATGAAGAACTCTACCAAAACCACTTCTAGATGTAGAACTCTACCAAAACCACTTCTAGATGAAGAACTCTACCAAAACCACTTCTAGAAATAGAACTCTACCAAAACCACTTCTAGCTAGGCCATGTAGTGGTTCAAAATTTTTCTTCTTAAGCTTAACAATGATATAAAATCAACTGTGTACATTATTCGTGGGGAAAAACACCTCAGTGAATCTAACACTTGTCATGTTATTGAGTAAAAACTGATAGCACCTTATACATACTCTTGACTGATCTGAGAAACAACTGTAAAATAACAATTTTCTGGGTCCACCCACACCTCACAATCTTGGTCTGAGGAACCATAAGAACCTAGATACATGGTACATCACAGATGTTTATCCATCGATTTAGGGCCCTTACATGTATATTATGAATGTCTTAAACTGGATCATATAAAAATATTGAAGATGCACATTATGACACAAATATGCAATATGAGAAGTAAATGCAGATTAACATAGTATAAAAAGGTGACTAGAATACAAAGGGTACCAATGGACAGTGGCTGTGAACAAGTCAATCAACCTGATGGTCTTTAATACTCTAATTACCCAAGACCACCTATTCATGCAGAGATGTTCATTTGAAAGCGACAGGAATTAAAGATGTGTGAAACACTGAGTTATGCCCTCATTGTCACAAGAAATACACATGTGAAAATGAAAGCCCTAACAGTTGTGGCAAAGGTTAAAGCTTTTGTGGACAGACAAACAAACCAACAAGAGACCCATGGGCCACATTGCTCACCTGAGCCACCTGGGTCCATTTAAAGATTTTCCCTCATATATTCGCATGTAAAACTTTGATCCCTATTGTAGCCCCAACCTACTCCTGAAGGTGGGGGGGGGGGGGGGGGGGTGTGTGTGTGTCATGATTTTTACAAATTTTTCTGGCCCAGTGGTTCTTAAGACGAAGATTTTTCCTATAAAATTGTATGTAAAACTTTGATCTCCTATTGTGGCCCAATCCTACCCCCAGGGGTCATGATTTTAGCAAACTTGAATCTGCACTATGCAAGGAAGTTTTCATATTAATTTGTACTTTCCTAGCCCAGTGGTTCTTGAGAAGAAGATTTTTAAAGATTTTCCCTGTATATTTGTATGTAAAATATTTGATTCCCTATTGTGGCCCCATCCTACCCCCCAGGGTCAAGATTTTAACAAACTTGAATCTGCACTATGTCAGGAAGCTTTCATGTAAATTTCAGCTCTTCTGGTCCAGTGGTTCTTCAGAAGAAGATTTTCCATATAAAACTTTGATCTCCTATTGTGGCCCCATCCTATACCCGGGGGTAATGATTATAATTTAACAAACTTGAATCTGCACAATGTCAGAAAGCTTGTAAAATGTAAATTTGTACTTTCCTTGCCCAGTGGTTCAAGAAGAAGATTTTTCACAGATTTTCCTATATATTTGTATGTAAAACTTTGATCCCCTATTGTGGCCTGATCCTACCTCCAGGGGTCATGATTTGAACAAACTTGAATCTGTACTATGTCTGTATGTCAGGAAGCTTCCATGTAAACAGCTCTTCTGACCCAGTGTTTTTAAAGAAGATTTTTAAATGACCCCACCCTATTTTTGAATTCTTGTAATTATTTCCCCTTTGAAGGAGATGTGGCCCTTCATTTGAATAAACTTGAAAGCCCTTTACTCAAGGATGCTTTTTGCCCAGTTTGATTGAAATTGGTCCAATGGATCTGGAGAAGAAGTTGAAAATCTTAAAAGTTTACAGATTGGACAGACAGACAACGGACAACAGGCGATCAGAAAAGCTCAAATGAGCTTTCAGCTCAGGTGAGCTAAAAACTGTATGCCTCCAATCTCCAATTACAAGAGCATAAAAAAATTGTACACACCAAGGAGTTATACAACTTTTGAGACCAACACTTGATGTTCTATTATCCATTTTAGAATTGCATACCTTCATTAATCATGAGCTATGTCAAATTCTGATCACTAAGCAGTTCATGTTATGAATGTTCTTACTGGAGTTATTTATCAATTCATATACTATTAGTATTACATTCACACACAAGCATGCACATGCATGAATGTGTATGTGTGTGTGTGAAATCTAGCCATGCAAAGTCATACTGACAGATACTATCTACACCATAGGACTTCATTGTACTAATAAGTGAAGTACACTGTATGGGCCTTATTTACCTTGTGGTGAATTAAATTCCTCTAAAAATATAGGGCACCACTAAACCAGTACATATGATATGCCCGCATACATTATTGACCCAGGAATTTGAACAAATAAGAAAGGATTCTCCACAAAAGGATTTCATCGGAGTTGCAATAACAATGTATTTTCCATACAAATCTAAGCCCAAGGGCTGTAACTCCTTCAAAAATAGTGGGATAGCATTCCCCTTGTAATTTGTACATCTACACATTGTGATCTTCCTTTGTACTAAGTTTAATTGAAATCCCCCAAAGGGTTTAAGAGGAGTTGCAAAGACAAATTAAGTACTTGCATAAAATAAATCCGAGTCCAAGGGCCCTAATTCCTTCAAAAATAGTGGTGCAGTATTCCCCTTGTAATATGCACATCTCCACATTATGATCTTTCTTTGTACCAAAATTCATTAAAATCCCCCAAAGGGTTTAGGAGGAGTTGCAAAGACAAAGTATTTTGAATAGAAAAAAAAATTAAGTCCAAGGGCCTTTTAAAACTCCTTCAAAAATAGTGGGACAGCATTCCCCTTGTAATATGCACTTATCCACATTGTGATCTTTCTTTGTACCAAGTTTCATCAAAATCCCCCAAAGGGTGCGAAGACAACGTATATATTGAATAGAAAAAAATTAAGTCCAAGGGTCACAACTCCTATAAAAAATATTGGACAGCATTCCCCTTGCAATATGCACAGCTCCTCATTGTGATATTTCTTTGTACCAAGTTTCATCAAAATCCCCAAAAATGGTTTAGGAGGGGTTGCGAAGACAAAGTTGAAGGGACAGACGGACAACAGCGGTATAGCATAATATGCCCGCATTTTTATGCAGGCGTATAAAAACCAATCAGATCTACCTTGAACCTGCATCAACAAGTACATGTAAAAGTTTTCAAAGGAAACTTTCCATAAATGATTTGTGTCAAGCCATTTAATCTTAACTTTAGATATTAAATTACACACAAGTCATGGCCCTTGAGATCATTCTGTGAGGTCCTTTAGATAACATTAAGATGGTCATTACATAGATTTGGCCATTGCATGTAAACCAATTGAGTTAAAAGCATTCTGGAGGGCTTTCGCACTTTTATACCCCATAATGAGAGCAATACACTAGCAATTCTTATCAGACATGTGTCCATTAATCTAAAAAATTTGATAGGCCAGAACTTCAATGAAATACCTAAAAAAAAAAAAGAGTGAAGAAAACATATTAAAATAGTGACAAACTACTAGCTATTTTCTAGCTCTTTAATCTTGATGGGATTTTAATCCCCATAAATACGAGAGCATGCATCAAATTTCACAGTTCAACCATTAGTCATTTGAGTCACCTAATAGACATGGATTACCAGAATATTTCTTTTTACAATATACGCTCGGATAACCCTATCTCTATCCCCTTCGCATGTGTAATTAATGTACAAGGGACACAATGCCACATATCCCATCAGGAAAAATTCATGGAAAACCCGAGAACCTTAATGTTTCCTAAAGATTTGAAACGGACAGAAAACATCTGCATCAGCACTAATGCAATTATAGTTAATATATAAATCACTGTTTCACAAACAAGTTAAAGGAAATGAGCATGGACATTTTATACATTCATAACAAGCCAAGATATAACATGAGTAAGGATATTATACATTCATAACAAGCCAAGATATAACATGCAAACTTCATCCCCTGATCTTAGTTCTATTGGCAATTCGAGTTGCTTTAGTTTCCCTGGCAAAAACATCAAATTTTTTAAATTATAAAATACGGAGATTAGACTGAGGTAAAATGGAAATGTTTATTGTCTTGCTGGTAAAATTAAGGGCATCTAAAGCTTTAAAGGACACAGTATTATGTACCTACTACACAATAAATTGCATACTGTTCAGCATGTGTGTAACGGAATTCTGTAACATTTCCTATCATTATGTACAAATGTTCAACACAGCCGGAATGTCAAGAGATTTGTGTCTGCACTTTTTACTGCCGTCAAAACAACCAGGTTTATGATTAAGTATATAAAACAAGGAATGTAAAGTGAAAAATGTCAGATTTAAATCTGTACAATTCCAGAACTCCTACAGCCCTTTGACACTTTTCCTGATATAATTTTTTATGGACTTACTTTCTGCAGTCGGGACAGCAAGATCTCTCCACAACTCTTGCGTAACTTGAGTGGACCAAAGGATTCGGACCTAGTGACGGTGGCGTTTTTTTTAGGAGTCACTTCATGATTGTTTATTTTACAGGTCTGGTCTTCAGCCATTATTTCATACTTCCTGCTATTTCACACAATCATCCACAAACATAAACAATGCAGCATTCCGTTAACACACAGTGAATTTATCTTCAGTCCACACTGGACATTTCCTAGTGACCGTACCCGTAAAAACTCCAATGTCCCAATGGATCCCCGTTATCTACAAGCCTTCACGCCTCTCCATGAATCAGGGGGATAATACCAGTTCAATTCTCATAAAGTACTTGAATTATATGTAAACTTACTCAAGTACTTCCTATGGAAACAAAACTGAATTCTGTCCAAGTGGAGTCGCACTAATGTCAAAGTACTGTGGGGATTAGATTTCTCACCATGTACTGTTACCTGAGATGCAGGGAAAACAGTGGATTTTCTTGCACTTCACTTAACGATGTTTAACTAGACTGACCTACACGACTCATAACAACGTCTCAATTCTCCTGCCTCCCTTTACTAGGAACATCAAATATGTCAATACCAGACAGCTATTTTCAAACCTAGGGTACTTAAAACAGTCTTGTTTTCATAAAAGATATTAACACATGTTCGTCAAAGACATGAAAAGGCATAACATCCCGTCCCACTAAAAACCTCGTTATGGCCCAGTGGCACCCATACCAAATTAAAAATTCTTATTATTGATGAAATTCAACCCTTGGTGGGGCTTAAGCTCTTGACAAGATAAAGCCTTTCAATTTCTACAAATGGATTCAAATTCTGACGTTTTATCAATGTTTACCTGTTCCCATTCACAAGTCTTTTAATGAAATCTAAACATTAATATGCTGTCTACTCCTCATTACACATTCTAATTTCAATCAGTTTTCAGTATTGTTCATTTTTGAAAAATAAATCCACTGAGATTACATGTGTATGTACATAACACTGCTCAGTCCAGAAGATCTGAGGAAATATTCATTCAGTAAAATAGCTTTTCTTTCGACTCTGTCACGCCCTTCTTCAGGGTGAATTAATCTTTAGTCTCCTAATAGCAGCCCAAGTCTCCCCAGGGGAGTTTCTGTAGACAGTCTGGACCAAAGAGAGGCGGGATTCCCTCAGTTAGCAGGCCCATTCATCCCTTTAACAAACACACTGGTATTTTCTCCAGAATTTCTTCATTAAGTTAAATGTTTGGTCACAAAAGTAATTCAAAGAATTCCAACTGAGAAAATCATCCCGTCAATTCTGAGTGTAAACTTGTTATTGTAATTCACTCATACTGCTTCTGGTGAAGTATGCACATATTCTCTAATAAAATTCACTTCTTCAGCAGTTAACTGTCACCTCATTATAGCAGAATGGTTTGTAAAATACAAAAAAAAAAATCTGACAAGATTTGAAATATTCGGTCTATTCACAATATACTAACTGATAGCATGACAGAAATGAAAATAAATAAGAAAGTAAAATAGAATCCAGTAAGTGAGGGAAAGCTCGCAATTGAATTTATTTTATCTACAAAAATCTCTCATAATTTTTCAACATGCAGTCATCTTTACGGCTTTTGAGAAGGGAGGTCTTAGTACAGCGGTTATACCACTCCCAAATGTCCAAACGACTCCACACAGACAAGATGTGGTACAGACAAGGGCGATACAGATCTCAGACAGGGCGATATTTATCTGTATCAAAACACCACAGAAACTTTCACAAACAGAATCAGCGACAAACCATTAACATTCACAAAAGAATTATGCTTCCATTCAGTGGGTTCCTGAGAAAGAATTCATGATGCAACAATTTTAAAATGTGACTTTTTTACAACCAATTACAGGCATTTTATAGGGAGCTTAATTAACTGTTCTATACTATTAATAATGTCTTCTGTTGGTTAGTGCCTGGTTTATGTTGACACTTCTCTCTCCTGACCTGCAGAATCAACAATCACCACCACCTTCACCCTGAGTAATATACCATTAATGATTACTTAACCCTATGGTTCCAAACACAGTGTTCCACAAAAAACAGGCACACACCACTTTATCTTCCTCAAGATCAGGAAGATCTGTTTAGCATTTTACTGCTGATGGCTGGTGACAAGGAAAATATCCATCACTTCCTGTAACTAAGACTCATCTCAGTACAAACAATTTGTTTGTTCTGGCACATCATAATGAGAATGTCAAAGTAACTTAAGTTTACAAAAAAATGTTAAAAAGCTCATTCATGTGCAACCCCCCCCCCCCCCTTTTTATACATCCCTTGATTTATGATTAACAACATTCCATCAGAGGTGTATATATATACATCAAGGTATCAAACTTCTACTTTAAATCAACTTTCCATAGCAAAATCCACATTAGTATATTAAAGTACAAAAAAACAAAGGGGGGGGGGGGGGGTCCCTTATAATTACATTCAATATCTGACATGGTTCCCTAGTCAGGTGTTCATTCATTATGACATATCTTTAATATCAGCACATATTTCACATCTGGGAAAGAAAAACATTATTTCAAGAGCTTATGAGGTTCACAATGAAACATATAATGAGGTCAATATTGAAAGAAACACACTTTTCTTGGGAAATGATTTAATACTACATTACACAGGGAGCACCTGTCAATATTGTGATTGTGTTTCTATCCTTGCTGGAATAATCTTTCCCATGTTCCATAGCTGGTTTTTCTTGGGGCAACTATATGTGTTGTTTTTCTGGTCTTTTAAGATTAGTTGTCGGCATTG
>NC_079164.1:59997096-60022096 GCF_947568905.1 Ostrea edulis
TTGAAATTCAAATTTTAGTCCAATCTATATGGCCCTCTACAGGTATTTAACTCGAGGAAGTTTGACATTATTTTATCGTCCTGCTCAATGTTGTAAATAAGCCCCATATACATCATTGCCATGGCCAGTTTATTATCCCAATGTCTACCTGCTCTGGTACACACAGGTAAGGTGCCTTTCTTCACAGTACAGAAGTATTTCCTTTTTGTAGTGAAATGAAAACTTTGATATAATTTCAACTCTAAGTAGACATTTCATATCAATAAATTTTAAAAAGTCAATACCTAATTTTTCCTTAATATTCATTTTGAAATTCCCCTGCCATTCAATGATATAGGTATGAATTAACATGTATCTAAAGAGAGGTAACTCCATCAAAGACGCATGTATGAACATGCAGGAGTTGTCCAACAATGGTGGTCTGAAGACTTTCTGCCAATGTATCCACTATACTGTGCCTGTAAATGCTTGATCAAGTGATTCTATTGTCGTCTTTCCATCTCTTCTTGACCTGTGAAAATCTACGATGATCAATGATCAGAATAGTTCTCTGAAATGCACATCTAATTCCAATCACTACCATCATTCGTGAGTCCCGACATGTAATGATCTTTGACTCCTGCAGTTTTAAGCTTTCTCTCCAAGAAACCGGACAAGAAAGTTAAACGCCAGAACAAAATCATGTTCTTTGTAATGTGATCATCAACATAGTAATTAAAGCTTAAGTTGAATGCTTCAAAAACTTAAACATCCACCGAGTTTTCTCTCTCCTTCTAGTTACAGTGGAATAATTTAATTCTTATTGTATCCTTGTCTCTGATTGGTCAAATTCCAATTGAGGAACGCAGGTTATTTTTGTATAACCTGGTTTGGTATGGGGACACACCCCCTTGACAACCAGAAGCCGGAACTATTTTTTCTTCTCTCTCTAAATTTACATCGCAGCATTGTTTTCAGCCTTCTTTGGAATAGAAAGTCAACGTGTACAACAAGAGGTACTGTGAGCAATGCTCACCAAGAATACCCCCCGCTTACCCCAATCTCCCAAAGGGTGTTGGTAATAGGTATAAACTACCTCTTTTCTGAGTGTAAAAAACAAATGGCATGACAAACCGAACCATATTGCTACTTCGATGTCCAGTGCGCATGACCTTTGACCCTTAAATCGATAGGGAACATCTTCATCCCATGGGTAGTCCATATGTATGATATGGTGACTGTAGGTGGAAAGGATAACGCTTTAGAGCCCGGAAACCATATTGCTACTTCAATGTCCAGTGCACGTGACCTTTGACCTTTTGACCCCAAAATCGATAGGGAACATCTTCATCCCATGGGTAGTCCATATATATGATATGGTGACTGTAGGTGGAAAGGATAACGCTTTAGAGCCCGGAAACCATATAGCTACTTCAATGTCCAATGCACTTGACCTTTGACCTTTTGACCCCAAAATCGATAGGGAATATCTTCATCCCATGGGTAGTCCATATGTATGATATAGTGACTGTAGGTGGAAAGGATAACGCTTTAGAGCCCGGAAACCATATTGCTACTTCAATGTCCAGTGTGCTTGACCTTTGACCTTTTGACCCCAAAATCGATAGGGAACATCTTCATCCCATGGGTAGTCCATATATATATGATATGATGACGGTAGGTGGAAAGGATAATGCTTTAGAGCCCGGAAACCATTGCGTCTACAGACGGACAACCCGATTCCAGTATACCCCCCCCCCCCCCCCACAACTTGTTGCGGGGGATATAATAAGATACTTTGGTTTGATACACATACTGTTTTCTTGTTGTCAATTAGTATCTAGGCAACTTGTACGCTAATCACTGTTGTAAATCCTCTTTCTCTGTATGGTGATCGAATAATTTTAAAATAGATTAAAACAAAGATATTATATTCGAATTAATGATTTACCAAGTAAGCATTGTCCTGTTCATTTTGAAATACATTTCTCACTGGGGAAAGTGGGGGGATTTCATTGCTGATCCACCTTTCAACAAAGAAAACAAAAAATCATACGTCACATTTTACCACACGACGTCAGTCACATTGACATGTGGATCGTGATTTGTCACTTGCTTACACATTTTCTTGTGTTGGATTTATCATTAGTGACAAGATAATCATTGCATGCAAGGGTAAGTTTTCATATAGTAGAAATTTTCACAGAGTTAAAAGCCACAAATTATTACATTTTCTGATATTTGAAGACTTAAGCTTACTTTGGGTAGATCTAGGCCCAAACAATGCAATTTCCCGTATTTTCTCAATCTGTTGGAGATGAGCAACTTCAAAATTGATCTCTAAAGGGCAGCGAAATACGCATTGCATGCATAGTTTACACATATTTTCCGTCATGACAAACTTCACCTTCGGTACAATAATTTAACAAGAGGCCCATGGGCATAGAATCACTCTTCTGATACATTGTAGAACAGGCAAAAATTCTCACTAACCAAGATTTATCAATTATAGTACCTGAAAATTTAAGTGTAACTGTCAAAAAGTAGGTCACGGTGACCTACTTTTGGTCGACACACTGAAGACTCAAGATGCATCAACTGACAAGTCAAATAGTATTCAAATATAGCCGTCAAATTCCAAAAGAAGGCCACAGTGACCTACTTTTTGGTCGACACACTCCAAAGACTCAAGATGAATCAACTGACAAAGTTTGATAATTGAAGTCAAATAGTATCTGAAATATTCAGATATAAACGTCAAATTCCAAAAGTAGGTCACAGTTACCTACTTTTTGGTCGACACACTCTGAAGACTCAAGACCCATCAACTGAAAAAGTTTGATGATTGTAAGTCAAATAGTATCTGAAATATTCAAATATAGCCGTCAAAATCCAAAAATAGGTCACAGTGACCTACTTTATAGTCAACACACTCTGAAGACTCAACATGCATCAACTGACAAAGTTTGATAATTGTTAGTCAAATAGTATCTGAAATATTAAAATATAGCTGTCAAATTCCAAAAGTAGGTCACGGTGACCTAGGTTTTGGTCAACAAACTATGAAGACTCAAGATGCATCAACTGACAAAGTTTGATGATCCTAGCTTTCATAGTGTCCAAAATATGCATCTAAAATTGAAAATGTGAAATTTGAATGTCTGCAAAATTCAAAAAGTAGGTCACTGTGACCTACTTTTTTAATAAATATGTTTTGAGGCCTCTAGACGCATCAACTTGCAAGGTTTAATGATTCTAAACCTCTCGGTATCTGAAATAACAACCTAAAATGTATTCATAAATGATTAGCCATAAAATTCAGAAAGTAGGTCATGGTGACATACTTTTCACATGACACAGTTCAAGGTCCCATGATCCATCAACTGACAACTTTTGATGATCATAGGCTCAAAAGTGTCCAAGATATGCATCAAAATCCATTTAATAATAATTACCTGTGAAATTCAAAAAGTAGGTCACCATGACCTACTTTTGAGACAACATGATATTAAGCCCTAAGATGCATCAACTGACAAAATTTGATGATCCTAGTCCTTATACTAAGCAAAATATCAAAGTTTTAACAAAACAAAATTTAAGGTCAACTTTGAAGTGACCTTGAGACCACACCCTTTGCCCCAGGATGATGCCTTGAACAATTTTTTATCTACAACCTCAGGGATCGAAATTAACTTTTTTCACTACTAGCAAATTTTAGCTAGTGGATTATTTTCCAACTAGCAAAATTGAGCTTTTACTAGCATTTTTAATTCGATTGCTGTTTTACATGAATTTAAGAAAACAAGCATGTCTCTTTAGGCCACTGATAAAATGTGTTGTGTTTCCGCTAACCCGACCGACCCTAAATTATAGCCCCGACCCTAGAATTTTTTTTCAATATTTAAAAAAAAAATATCGTCATTTTCCCGGAAAAAATATATTCCCGGTTCTTGGTTTTTGTTTTAGTTAGACATTGAGATGAAGTCATTCAAACGCTTTAATGATATACAAAACTGCATGGTATTGTGTCAAGCGTTTAAACAACACTGATAATGTTTCTAACTAACAGCATGGATGATGGTTGACCTAGTGGCTAGTACCTCCATGCGTGCTCACGCAACGGTGATTTAACAATGTCATGTTTTCATAGAAGACTTTCTTTTGTCAAAATTGCCAACTCCTATGTTGTTTACTTTTTAGACGGTGGCTATTTATAGCCATGCACAGTCTTATGCTATCGTTTCAGCGGGCATTACTGTGTATACACGGGGACCCTAGTTTTATATGGAGGTCATGATGCAGAGTGACAGACATGAATGTCCAGTCTGTCAAATTTGTATGCACATCCTTGGTTTCTGCTGCAGTTCTAACTGAAAACACTATGAAAAAGGCCGCAAATAAAGCAGTGAGCGCATCCAAGTTGTTGATGAGTGGTGAGAGCCGAGAGGAAAAAAAGATGTGCAGATTGTTTTTAAAATAAAAATTTATGTCCGGTAAAAAGTTTTAGCTGGAAGAGAGTTGGATCCCATTAGGATAAGTGGGATCTGCCCAGACTGTCTTCCTACCCTTGTTCCATTTAGATTGTGAAAATACATTAGAAGTATTCCTGACCTATGACAACCAATCTAAATGTAAAAACAATATATCTGGTACTTGTAGAGCATAGTGGCATAGAGGAGTTAACTTTTGTGTTTTATGCTAGATATGTTTCATTGAAAAATATAGTTTCTTATAAAACATCTGGAAATAATCCTCAGCCAATAACGGGTGAAATGTTATGATTGAAAGTTTACTTGCAATGCAATTTAAGCAAAATTTATATTTTGAAAGTATAACATTTCAGTTGAGCATCACTGAAGAGACATTATTTGTCGAAATGCGCATCTGGTGCATCAAAATTGGTACCGTATAAGTTTTACATTCAATAGAACATTTAACTTGTGCAGTAATTGGGGCTATACGGACCGTGGATATATCGGCCTGGATAGCTCAGTGGTTAGAGCACCTGACTAGAAATGCAGGGGTCCAGCCAAAGATTTTCTCCTTCCCATACTACATTTGGTGCCGTTGACCACCCCTGGTGATGCAGGTTGGCCTGTCAGGGGTGAAAAGAACCTGGGTTGATATTGAAAGACAATTATAAAATTATAATTGATCTTAAGGAGGGAGGAATGTAGTAATTAGGGCTATACGGACTGGATAGCTCAGTGGTTAGAGCACCTGCCTAGTAATGCAGGGGTCCCGGGTTCGATTCCCGGTACAGCCAAAGATTTTCTCCTCCTTCCTATACTACACTTGATATGAGTTTACAATGTTTTTGCATACTTTGAAAAAATAAAATTTAAAAAAAAAATAAAATTTATTTCCTACCTACCTACCCTATTTTTTTCTGGAACGTTAGCGGAAACTCAACAATTTTTATCGTTGGCCTTATCAAAATATAGGGAAAATCTTTTAAAATCTCCTTTAAAGTGCAATAATAAAAATAAGATTGCGAATTCTTTCATTTAAAATTTAATGGATTGTCAGACAACGTGCATGATGAAGGTCATAGGGTACACTTGTGCAACGTACTTGCTGTCCAGAGATCTACCACCTATTCACAACATCGTGTGGAATGAAATCTTGAAGACTGTTTGCGCCAATTCAAACTATATGATCAAAACTTTTGGAAATTCCATCTCAAAAATTCTAGTTGAAAAGAAAACCCCGCGAACTCGAAATGTTTGACTACAGAAGGACACAGCGTGAAACTAACACTGTCATGTGTTGTTTCATGTAGACACGGACCACCGCGGTGGCTGAAAGGTTAGAGCGTTCACTCCGCATGCGGAAGGCCGGGGTTCAAATCCCGACCGCGACAGACCTAAGTCGTTAAAACAGGTGACAGTTCTGTCGCCAAACACTCGGCACCAGGTGTGAATGTCACGGGTCCTCGGAGATGACCTTAAAAACAGATGTCTCGTGTCACAGTAGGTGTGGCACGCTAAAGAACCCTCACTGCTCAATGGCCCTAAGCGCCGAGCATAGGCCTAAATTTGAAGCCTTTCACTGGTCTTGGTGACGTCTTCATATGAGTGAAAAATTCTCGAGCAAGATGTTCAGCAAAATACAATAAATCAACGGACGAGATCAACATGCTTGCTATTTAAATCAGACGTCACTGAGACGCCCGAAGTGTGCTTGAAGGGTAGGCCATCTTCGACATCACTGACTGAGATGACCTTGGCCTTAGTTATATTTATTCGATCCACGTTTACTTTTTCAATACTTGTATTTTCATTCTGTGAAGCGTTTCTATGCACAAGACAAAATTATTGTAAACTTCAAAGTACAGCCAATAAACCGAAGAAATCCAGGAAAAGGATCGTGTTTTTTTCACTCGCAAAAAGTTGCGATCACTTTTGATTTTTTACTCGAAATTTCAATTTTTAACTCGCATTTAGCGAGTATTTCCCCTTAATTTCGTTGCCTGTAAGTGTTGTCAATGACTAGATGGAGGTCGAAGAGAATTTTATCCTTTGCAATCAAAATATCACCCATTGTTGTGTACATATCTGATGGTTTCCGTGGTATGTAATAATTTGCTTATTTTCTTTGAAATTCTTCTGAGAATCAGAAACTTTTTTTCGTGGCATATGTTTAAGCCATAGCTAAATGGAAATATTTTTCTATGATGTAAAAACAACAAGACTACAATTCATATTAAGTAATTATCTTGTTTATTTAATACTGGGTACCTTCTGCCCAGGTGTACGCCGGAGATCGATAATGACAAATTTTCTGCATCAATGATCACGTGCACCCATGGCGGTTTATCGAGAGAATTAATGCTTTGAAAACACTGTGACAAAAGGCGATAGCGAATTTGGCATTTTAACAAGAATTCTAAGTAATAGGAAAAATGCAGCATAATAATGAAAATGGCGATAAATTGAGTGGCGATAATTCGAGAATTAACTGAAATTTAAAATTTGTATAAAATCTGAAACTTCAAAAGGTCTATCTTAAAAAGTTTTCAACTTGCTGTATTCCCATGAAAGCATAGTAAACTTGGGAGATTGAAGGTATATTGTGACCTTGACTTTTGACGCCATTGTCCTTAAAATCTCTAAGTGTCTTCCTATCATGGTCAATTACCTTTCTTTCAAATGTGAAAGCTATATGTTGAAAACTATTTCAAATATTGTGTCACAACGAAAGTGATGACAGACAAACGAACAATGTAATTCTAAAGATTCATATAACAGGGTTCCAGCACGCTAAAAGCATGCAGGGCCCTATAAATCAAAACATCAAAAATACTAGAGTTCCTGAACTATTGACAACATGGACAATGTATTCTCAATACATATAAATGACTTGATATTGCTGTACAATAAAACATTCAAAAAGATTCAACCCTTTACAATCATTCACCATTCCTCCACAGTGAACAATAGATTTGATGAGGTCTAGCTGACAAACATTTGCCTGCCAAAAAATGTCAGGTGTGCCATAAAATCCTGCTAACTGAATGTATATAAAATGTTTACTCTAAATGCTATATATAAAAACACCAAGATCTTATGCTTGGACAAACTTTTAATTGGGAGTTTTTTGTTAACATCCCTTCAATCTGTTTATCAAGCTCAGAAACATAATGGCAATATTTGGGGGGGGGGGGGGGGGGCTGTAATCTGTAGTCCAACAATTGACTTGCCCTTTCTATGATACAACCAATATATATATATATATATATATACACACACACACACAGTGATGAAACGATTGTCGTTGACAATCGATTGTCGATCGATTTGGCTCTTCGATTGCGATTATATTTTTCAAAATCGATTGTCGCTTGTACACTAATTAATATCTAATCCGAGATTCATCTGACTGTTAATCCCGCTTTTATATCGAGATATGTGCATGGGAGAGTCAGAGTGGACTCTACATTGAAAATTGGGAATTCAGTGACACCAGCTAGTGTGTATACTGCACATATCCATAAAAATAAATAGAAATAACTCCAAAAATAATAAACATAATTATTAACTACATGTAATTACCAATTATATCGATCATTGATCGAAACGGTTCTTACAATTATGACCGATTATCGATTATGAAATTTCCCCCGATTTTTTCAACACTAATACACACAGACTCATATATTATATTATAATTAGTGTCAGTACTTGTTTTTGAGGGGGAAAAAACCAAAACATTTTTTAAAGGTTTCCACCAGGATTCAAACACGACAACAAACATAATCTGATGTTGATTATAGACAATGAACACAATCTGATGTTGATTATAGACAATGAACTCAATCTGATGTTGATTATAGACAATGAACACAATCTGATGTTGATTATAGACAATGAACACAATCTGATGTTGAATTATACAATGAACACAATCTGATATTGAATTAGACAACGAACACAATCTGATGTTGAATTAGACAACGAACACAATCTGATGTTGAATTAGATCTGATGTTGAATTAGACAACAAACACAACAATCTGATGTTGAATTATACAATGAAAACAATCTGATGTTGAATTAGAGACAAATTACAACTGATGGAAATAAGGAGACTGACAATGTTGGGTTTGTAATTCCTTTGGACCGACATTCTGAAACATTTCATTGATTGATCTGGTAAGATTATTAAAATTTCTGCCATGCAAAATCCAGATTTCAAAAATTCTGAGTAGCCCATTCAACAAGATTTAAGATCTACATACTAAGATGGGTGTGTATCCAATAGGATGAGGAAGAGGGTCTAGATACCACTCACACCCCTGAAATTTACGATGGTGCTCCGCGAAGAAAAATAATATTCTCATCTAAAATTAATATGAACCAAACCATACCCCATCTAGATTCAACTCTGACATTGGGAAACAACAGGCTCAAATAATGTCATTAATGACTATAAATAATAGCACAACACAGGACTACTCGACCTACAGTAATGCACTTAAAGGGACTGGTTCACGATTTTTGATAAAAACATTTTTCATTTTCAATGTTAAAAATGAAAAAATATAACTCATTTAATGTTGACAGCCAAAATTTTGACCTTCTGAATGCAAGAATAAAACCAATATTTTAACTTTAAATCTGTGTTACGTAAACAAAGACTCGAGTCTTTTTATGTATACAAACAAGCGAAATATTGATTTTGTAATATAAAGTATTTTAATTTTGCACAGTCACAAATTTAAACTTTTACATGACATATTTTACCCCAAAATGCTTGAAATGTGAAAGAAATGATAAATTTAGATCAATATCCATTTCTTTTGAAAATTTTGTAAACAATAACACACCGCAATCTTTGTTTACAAAGCAAATAATAAACTCTCTAAAATGAGCTTCTGTGATAATGTATAACCTTAATTTTTATGTGAAATCTTTTAAACACATTAGACAATTGATTTTGATCATTAAAAGTGAAAAAGAAAATTTTGTGGAAAATCGTGAATCAGTCCCTTTAAACAGGTGTTCTATTGACCAGTAAGTTTTCCTGACTACAAACTTAATGCTGTTTAAGAAGATTGCTCCTTTCATCTTCCTTTCCTCATGTGTATTTCACTGATACACCCCACCCCTTAAGTTTGTTTCTGCTTACACAGCTGCACTATCTCAGCCTTATGACTGACTGATTGGATGTAATACCATGTTATTTTTCCTGGTTCTTAAGAGCTTGATGTAAAGTATTATACATGTATCAGAAAGAAATGATAATGCTTGACAAACTCTTCATCATCTTGTATGTTAGTGGTTATCTCAAAAGTTTTTTTTTTTTGTGTTTTTTGCACTGTTGCTCAGCTTTCACATTTCCAGACATATGTTGTTATGGAGATCATAATGACTTTATGCATTACCACCATTACTTTCTGGAATAACACCAACATCAAATATACAATTATGTAACCAGATAAGAACATTACAAAATGAAAATTCAAAATGTTTTCCATTTAATCTGCAACATCTAAGTTGTTTGAGTCATATTTTTCTGGTAAGTGTGCAATATCATATTTGTATCGTCCAGTTTTTTGTGCTGCAATAATAAAATTACATTGATATATGACAGTTTGGATTCCGAGAGCTACAGGTGTAACAGTTCCCTGAGTTCACCTGCACAATTTGGAGCATTCTTTATCATAATCAATGTCACAATCACTACAATTAGGCTATCCTGAAGGACATAAAAAATCATCTAAAATTTGAAGGGGCATGGACATGAGTTATTCAAAAAATATTCAGAAGCTTTTCAAATCAATATCAAAGTATTTGATTTGTGCAAAACATAGTAACAAACCTAAATTCCAAAACTGACACAAAGATGTCTTTGAGAAATATAAAGTTTTTATTTTCATTTCTAACAAGGCACAGACCCTGGACTACATGTTTACATATTTGCATTCACTAAATCTTTTCTCTTATATTTCTTTTGATACTGGCATTGCTTTCATCTGTGGTAATAAAACATTTCCAGTTACAGTACTGTAGAATCTGAACTATACGGTCAAACCTGCATTTTCCGAATTTCAATCTCTCAAACTCTCTATGTTTTATCAAGGTCCCTTGAACTTTGAGTTATCTCGAATCACCTGTATATTGATTTAACATTTATCAAAATTAATATTTGAGCCTCTAAATTGTTTTGGGTCCTTCATCCTTTTCAGGTAATTAGTCTGGTTAAATTAAATCACAACTCTGATTACGTCAGCCTGCTTTTCTCTTAACTGGTCCCCTATTGTGACAGCTTCTCGGACTTCTCCCAAGACCAGTTAATATAAACCCGGGACAGGGGACAAGTTGAAAATGGATTAAAGCAAGTAAGTCTTGATTTCCTAGTGACAGTTTTGTGCATTGCTGTTACATGTTTGAAAACGATTTGTCTATTGCGTAAATCCAGGCACATCCGAGTCGGAAGGTCGGTCGAAGCATAAACCGTCACCGACTCCCGCATTTACACGTTTTCCAGAATCAAAACATGAATACTTGCGAAGAGAAGTCGATGAAGGCTATGCCTCTCGACTTCTCTAAAGAGAATAGCAACAACCCATGAGTTTGTTGCACACTTTAGACAGAATAAAATGAATATCTAATCGATTACGTAACGTTTTCATTTACAGATTTTTGCCAGAAACGATAACGACTGATTTTATCATGATGAGGATATTAAAGGAGATTCTTACAGCTTCATCCGCACCCAGAAACACACGTGAGAAGAAAATGCCTTACCTGTCTTCCGTCTGTTAATCAGCACATGAAAAAGACAGAGAAAACTTATTAACGATGTGTCAAGGAATAACTCTGTAGGTTATCAATTGAGATACTTTGTCTGCATGTTTAAATACTTGAATAAAGAAAATCTGTACACAAACCTGTCGCCATCTTCTTATCCGCCAAAGATGTCAAATGTGACTTCCGGTTCTAAGGGGGATAACTCGAAATACGTTCCAGAAAGATGAAGAATCAAAGTACTGATAGTACTGATAGACGGTGACGTAAAAATACCGAGATTGCAACTGCCTGAATGCATTATATATGGCGATTCAGTTTATAATAATAATTCAGTAATGGTAAAACACAATACACGGGTTCATAGATAGTTTATATTAAATCCAAAAGAAGAAACATACATACCACAGGAACCTGCGCTCTTATCTTACAAAACTTTTATTTGTGTGCATCACTTATATATATAAATATAGAAACAGGTAGATATTGTAATATCCTGTCATTCCTAGAGAAAACAGATTTTGCTACTATTGTAAGACCAGTGTTGAAGATGAAAAACATTTTTTTACTTGCTTGTCCTTTATACAAACACATAAGAAAAAAGTATTCAAAAACATCATATGATTATCCTGTATCTTGTTTATACTGAATCCTCTTAATATTGCATCTACAAAAGAAATTTGTTTATATATATCAGAGACTCCTCATACTTTAGAAACTGTTGTTACAATTATGATACCATGTAACATAATATGTGTGTGTGTGTGTGTGTGTGTGTGTGTGTGTGTGTGTGTGTGTGTGTGTGTGTGTGTGTGTGTGTGTGTGTGTATCTTATATTGCATGGCTAACAACACTTGTATGTGCTTTAGTGCCAATAAAGAAATGAATGGAATTGAATATATATACATGTAGTTTTAAAATGCAGTTTCCAACATTAAATTGTAAATGAGCAATTTGTTTTCTCAAGACAGAATAAAAGGAACATGAAACACATATCCAGGCACTGTTGACTTCTTGGGCTTAAATGAATATATCGAAGAAACTTTCAGAACAATCACCTTGTAAAATGGAGAATTGTATATTATACAGCCTGTCAGTGGGTCAAATGCTGCCTGACGTATTTTATACCAATTGTTAGTTCTTTACACACTGACTTTTTACTACGGATTACTCCGTTTACCTGATCAAGATATAGGGCTCATGACAGTTGTGATCGATCAACAGGGAATCCTTGCTCCTCCTTATAGCTTAATTCTGATCCCAAATCTGGCATAGCCAAGGGTCCGCATTTGTTCAACTCTTAATTTGTATTCCCTATAGGAGTTATGAGATTGATCAATGTTCGTTATCTAAGGTCACCTTTCCATTAAAGTATGTGACAGATTAATTTTGAAATGACCATACGATTCTAGCATGCTGTGTCATTCAAAAAATTAAATATGAAACTCAGAGGAGGCATAGATGTGATTTTTCTTATTACAGATCAATGACAATGAACATTTTTAATTTCATGATCTGATTACCTGATAAGTAGGATTTTACTGTGTACCGATATGTATAGATTAGACAAAAGAATATCACATTTACATACTGTTTTTCAAAAGATCGATATTTCAAATGTACTTAAAATATTCTCATAATATGGATTTGTACTCTTCAAGCTGTTCTCTGTCATATATTATTCCAAAATTAATTTATTGGTGAAATTCTCAAAAGACATCTCAAATATACCTCATATGTTTGAAACAGTTCTCAAAGTTTTATGAATCTTACATGCATATTATACTTGCTGAAGTATTACAGTTTTCAATCATAACATACCTTGTAAAATCGTTTGTGAAATATTCAAGTTTTCAGAAAATATCTTGACTCAGGCAGAAATTGTTAGTCGTGTTTGTTCCAGTATATTTTCCTTTTCAAATTATCTCAAATACACATGTAATGTCAACTTCTCAATCATCTAACAATTCAGTTATGTAATCTCAATAAAGAGATATGAAACTCAAAAGTTCTCAAATGTTCAAATAATTCCTCTCTATTTTAATCTCTAAAATATGCCCCACGTTCATAGATCTGTAAATAATAGTTCTCATTTCTCAAGTTGTTCTAATTTGTTCAATGATTTTCATTGCTAAAGTCTCTTGTCTCTAATCACAGAAACCCCAAAACTACCAAAAAGTAAATAATCTTAAAGCAATGCAAGCTGTAACTGACGTTTGGTAAATAAATTGAAAAATAAAAGAACAAATATTTAACATATTTGTGATTGAATATAAAACTTCATAGAATCAGAGCTAGTGAATCTGAAGCAATAATCCCGTCAAATCAGCAGAAAATGTCGATTCATGAATCATTGTCATCCTGTCAGTACCCCTTGCTTGTCGTAAGAGGCAACTAAATGGGGGCGGTCCTTCGGATGAGACTGCAAAAACCGAGGTCCTGTGTCACAGCAGGTGAAGCACGATAAAAATCCCTCCCTGCTCAAAGGCTGTGAGCGCCGAGCATAGGCCTAAATTTTGCAGCCCTTCACCAGTAATGGAGACGTCTCCATATGAGTCAAAGACGTTAAACAATATTCAATCAATCAATCAATTCCTGCTCGTAAACTCTGACATGCATTGACCTCGGAGGTCACCAGTTCGGAAAAAAGCGAAAGAGGCACTGAGAATGTTTCAGATTTGTAAATATGCAATTTAAAATGCCAATTTTATAGAAATTAAATTGCCCATCAAAATTTCATTTGAGTGGCACATTTGGCATAATTATTACGTACTTTCTTACACTCATAGTACTTCTTGTCACACTCATAGCACTTCTTGTCATTCAGAGAGGCCCCGTGGCCGAGTGGTTATATAGAGCATTGCGCTCAAAATCACACGGTCTCTCACCTCTGGTCGGCGCGGGTTCGAATCTCGCTCGCGCCGGTAAGTGCGAAAGTTTCCCAGTTTACTTGCGGAAGGTCGGTGGTCTCTTCACAGGTACATTGTATGTGGGTTCTCTCTTCCACCAATAAAAACTGGGCGCCACCAGATAACTGAAAAATTGTTGAGTGTGGCGGAAAACAGCAAACAGTCAATCAATCTTGTCATTCGTGAAACGATGTAGTATTTTAAAACATTTAACGAAGCATTTAGTTACACACGTCAGTTTCCATCTTTGCATATGACCTCGCGGTCTCGGCAGCAACCCGATCTTGTTCGGCAATGCAATCATACACATTAATTTTGAACAGATAATATAAACAACTCAAATTTATTATATTCTGCCTGCACATTTCCACTGCTAGGATAACTCCCACAGAAGCAGCAGCATAAGACAGTGGCTATAAATAGCCACCGTCTAAAAATGACTATAACATCAAATTTGAACCACTGAAATCATCACAAATGATAATGCTATTGAAATAACAGAGATTTGAACTTTTTAGTCTAGCCAGTGTGAACATCAGTCTAATTAAACTTAGATTCTTTGATCCGCTCATCTACTATCACTACACAATCCTCAAAGGATCTAATTTTAATTAGACTGGTGTGAACACCTGTAGTATAGGAGAGGAGAAAATCTATGGTTGGACTGGGAATCGAACCCAGGACCCCTGCATTACTAGTCAGGTGCTCTAACCAAAGAGCTATCCAGGCCAATATCCACGGTCTGCATGGCCCTAACTACTACATTCCTCCCTCCTTTAGTTTGTCTTTGCCCTCGAAGACACACAACCCAGATTCTTTTCACCACTCCCCTGCATAATGGCAGAACAAGCTGCAGTGCCGGGGTGGTCAACGGCACCAACTGTGGTTTAGGAGAGGAGAAAATCTCTGGTTGGACCGGGTATAAAACCTGGGACCCCTGCATTACTAGTCTGATGCTTTAACCACTGAGCTATACCCAGGCTGATTATCCATTGTCCGCATAGCCCTAACTACTACATTCCTCCCTGTTTCGATTTGTCTTTGGTCTTGCATGAAGACAGAATTACAATGCTAGCATCTTGCTCTGTGAAAGGCTGGGCTAAGATAGCTTGGGTGGAAATCGTGCAGCGGAAAAATGCTAGTCTGTTATTTGATGTCCATGCACTGTCTCGTTCATATATACACACTCACATACACACTCACTATTAATACATTGGTTACATTAAAAAAAAATGTAACAAATCCTTACATTCTATAATATGGTGCTACTAAATTATGAAAGCATGCAGCTATTTTATCATCAAACGATAATAATCAAGAAAATGTATACAGCTTTAAGTAATATGTAATTCATTTCTAATCTACCAAATGACTGAAAAATTGCACTCAAGAGTGTTAATTCGACACTTAAGAAGGACTACGTACATGTATAATAATCTCAATTAAATTGGAGAGCTGAAAATGAATGTTTAGTTTCAATTGTCGTTACCTCCATGATTGTTGGTCAGAAAATTAAAACTCATTACAAGAATTCACGGTTAGATGCTTTGCATTAAATGTTTTAAATTTGAGCACGTCATTTTCTTATTAAAGATTTTTTTTTCAATGAGTCTATAAAGTATGTCAAAATGAGACTTGACTCAGTTGTGTGACACCACATCGTATACATATTCATTATACATGATTATCTTAATTACATTTCCATTTACACTGTTGATGAACCGTGGAAAGTACTGAAAGATGGCTGCAATTCAGATGTCTGTGGTCTGCAACCAGCATCATGCAATGGCAAAAGGAGACCTGGTGGTGGAACGACTCTATTGAGGATGTGGTGTGTGAAAAGACACGCTGTTTCAGGAACTGGAAGGCAGGTGGTAGTAGGGAAAACTATAATGCTGCCAAACGTATTGCCAAGCGGATTATTCATCATGCAAAAAGTGATGCAGAAAAAGAGCTTTTCCAAAACATCGATCCATAAACTGGAAACATTTACAAGCTATAGCCAAGCAAATGCGTCGGGACAATCAAGACGTAACAGGAGAAAAACCAGTTAGGAATGATGAGGGCGAACTATCTCTTTATGAGGAAACCAGGGAAATAGCATGGAAACAGCACTTATATAATGACATACTGCTAAACGTAGAATTCCCCGGGCCTAATGAACCAAAACGACGTTACAGATGAACTTCCTGTTGAGGGTCCAAGAGTACCAATCACAACTGAGATGATAAAAAAAAGCAGTCAGCAAAATGGCGTTGGGTAAAGCTCCAGGTCCATCAGGCATAGTGGCAGAGATGATAAGGCCTACTGGCAGTACTGGTGTAGCACTTATATGTGACCTCTTTGACACCACTGTTTGAGAAGGATGTATTCCAACAGAATGGGAAGAATGTTACATAGTCAGTTTATACAAAGGCAAGGGTGATGCACTAGATAGGTGTAATTACAGAGACCTTAAGTTGATTGACCAAATAATGTAAGTTTTTGAGAGAGTCATGGAACAACTGATGAGAAAAGTGATTCAGATTGATGACATGCAGTTTGGTTTCATGCCAGACAGAGGAATCATCGATGCCATATTCTCATACGACAAATGCAAGAAAAACACATCGCAGCCCAAAAACCCTATACTTGGCATTCATTGACCCAGAGAAGGTGTTTGACCGAGTACCTAGGAAAATCATCTGGTGGGCGATGCGCAAGTTAGGTATTGATGAATGGTTAGTAAAGATTGTGCAGATCATGTACTCCAAGAAGCCATGATCGTCTAGGAGATGGCAAAAGTGATGAGTTTAATGTCAAGGGTTTGTTTTGAGTCCATTCCTATTTATCATTGTACTGGAAGCACTGTCACTCCAATTTCCCACAAGCTGCCCCTGGGAACTCCTGTATGCTGATGATCTAGCACTTATTGACACCTCCTTTGAGTTGCTGATCAAAAGAATGGCCAAGAGGAAAAAAGTTTGGAGGAGAAAGGACAATTACAAAGTCAACGTGGACAAGACCAAAGTGATGATATCAGGCTTGAATATGGAATCTATGAGAAGTTCAGGAAAGTACCCATGTTCAGTCTGCCTAAAAGGCACAGGCAAGGAACTCCATCTTCTGTAACAACTGCTCATGCTGGGTCCAAAACAAATGTAGTGGAATCAATGGTCCTCTTAAACCCGATACAAGTGCCCGCGATGTCATGGACTTGCTCAACCTATTTATGGTAGACCTATTGACAGAGGTAAAAATTGGTGAGGACACACCTGAAGACTTCTGTTACCTTGGGGACACTTTGTCACCTGGTGGCCAGGGGATGTGAACTTGCTACAACAACATGATGATGTAAGTCTGCTTTGAAGAAATTCAGAGAGCTTCTTCCAATCCCGACAAACAAACATCTGGTAATCACAACCGGAGGCCTTCTATATTCACCTTACACTAGACTGTATTGCTATATGCATGGTTATGAAACATAGACAGTAACAGTTGCCATTCTAAGTAAACTGATATGTACACAACGACAAATTATAGCCATGATAAGATGGATCTGCCTTGTCAACCCTGAAGTGAATGTCACCTTTGAGTATCTTATTACTCAGCTTAACATCAGAAACATTGCTGATGTTATCCAGACATGTAGGCTGAGATGGCTAAGCCATGTTGAGTGCAGTACAGGTTGGATATCACAGGTTCATACATTGAATGTCACTGGATATCGAGCTCCAGGCAGACCAATGCTGATGTAGTAAAACGAGACCTAGTCTACAGGATTGGATACGATTCGACCTCAACCTGACAGCCAGGCCTCACCCTTGCAAAAGGATTAATTTGGCCTGGATAATCAAAATGGATGATGATGGTGATGGTGATTATGATGACATTTCCAAAGTGTTTACCTTTGATATCTTTACCGAATGAAATGATAGCCAATTTTCTAAATGAATGTGAACATTGTGCATATGAATCTTGATCAATACAGTACGACTTTTTTAACAGCAGACCTTTGGAAAGGTCATGTTTGATTAACTTTTGCCTTACGTCAACAGACATCATATTCGTACAAAACTTTACTCTATTTCATTGAGAGTTTTACACACGTTATTTGAAGAAGCTATGGCTATTCTATACTTGGATTTTTCAACACCTGAATATAGACTGAACTCTATGATTATGGATGTTGCCTACCACAGGCTCTATAAACCAGCACGGACCATGGATGATATTCCTTCCAAATCATGCCGCCAGTTCCTTAAGCTCAAATTTACAAACAAAGGAATAGATGCCGTCAACATAAGCAACATTCTTCATCATAAAAGGGTTCAGTCGTGTATCCAACTTATTTCAAGTTCAAGTTTACACCCTGTATTTCCTACAGCTATATACTTCTACTATTGCATCCAAACTTTTTAATTATAAACAAACTTTGCAGTGCCTAGATATAGACCATTCTATACCTAATCCACCAACATGTTCTTGTTCTTCAACTTCTTTCAACTATAGTCCAACTGGACATGTCATTACTGGTGATGTTGATATAGTTGAAAATGAGGACCTCAAATCACTTATTCTAAAAGGTCCTAAATACAAAGAACCTCGGTCTTTTAATTGGCGACAGAACTTCATCTCTATTATGAATTCTGTCGAAGATTATGCCAGACGATGGGCTATAATTTAAATATGAAAAAGAAGAACTTGATACATTTTCAGAATGGGTTAAAAGCATAAGAGGGATATTAAAATCCTGCATTAGACACATATGAAAACAAAAGTACGTACCATCTCTCCTTCTGTGTTTAGTAAACCAGAAGTGATAAAAGAATTAAATAGGTTACATGAGGAATATGTTTTGGTTTCAGCTGACAAAGCTATAGTAACAACATTGTCTTTGTTTGTAAGGCTCATTATTACAACTGTATTTTAAATGAACTTGGCATTAATTCCACTTTTGGTAATCATACTTATACTCCAACTACCCTTTCAAAAGATGAAATTCTTCAAAACCATGCTTCAGTTTTAGACACATTTAATATCCCAGTCAATGGGTCGAATGAATATAAGTTACCGTACCTATACTGGATTCCTAAACTACATAAAAACCCTTGCAAACAAAGATACATTGCTGGATTCAGTAAGTGCTCTACCAAGCCCCTATCTTTGCTCCTCACAAAAATATTAACAGCTGTGAAGGAGAAACTTCAAACTTACTGTGCGACTACATATGCCAGAAGTGGTGTTAATCAAATGTGGATTCTAAAACATTCTAAATAACTTTTAGTAAACTTTAAATCGCAGAATTTTTCCCAAATCAATAACATTAAAACCTATGACTTTTCAACACTATACACGACCATTCCTCAAGATAAATTAAAGACTAGACTTTTTGACATTATAGACTGTTGCTTCTTCAACAAAAACGGAAAATGGAAATATTCATATCTAGTGATCAGTCATTCAAAAAATTACTTTGTTAAAGACCACTCTGATTCCACGCACAAGTACTCTGAAGTTGAAATAAAAAATATGCTAGAGTTCCTCATTGACAATATCTTCGTGGTCTTTGGTGATCAGGTCTTCCAACAGTCTGTTGGAATTCCCATGGGCACAAATTGTGCTCCTTTGTTAGCTGACCTGTTTCTATATTCATATGAAGCAGAATTTATTCAAAAACTTCTACACGAGAAGAAATAATCTCTCACTGTAGCCTTCAATTCGACATTTAGATATATCGATGACGATTTGTCTATTAACAATAATAGCTTTCATTCATATGTCGATTTGATAAATCCCTGTGAGCTCGAAATAAAGGACACCACAGAGTCATCCACTTCTGCTTCATACTTAGATATTTTATTGAAAGTAGACATTAACGGCAAACTGACAACTCAACTGTATGACAAACGGGATGATTTCAGCTTCTCCATCGTCAACTTCCCATATTTATGTAGCAATATTCCATTATCACCTGCATATGGTGTTTATATATCTCAACTGATTCAATATGCAAGAGCTTGTTCTGCATATAGTCAGTTTTTAAATCGAGGTAAGCTACTAACAAACAAGTTGATGGTACAGGGATTTCAACAGTCTCGATTGAAGTCAGCATTTCGCAAATTCTATGGTCGTTATAACAATCTAGTTCGTCAATACAACCTCGCATTGGGTCAAATGCTGTCTGACGTGTTTCATACCGATTGTTAAGCCGTTCTTGGCACACTGATTTTGACTGCGGATAACTCTGTTTACCTGACCAGGATATAGGGCTCACGGCGGGTGTGACCGGTCAACAGAGGATGCTTACTCCTCCTAGGCACCTGATCCCACCTCTGGTGTGTCCAGGGGTCTGTGTTTGCCCAACTATCTATTTTGTATTGCTTATAGGAGTTATGAGATTGATCACTGTTCGTTATATTCACCTTGCATTCTGTTGTATTTAGAACACACCGAGTAGAGAGCTCCCCCACACCAAAGGAGCAAGCCTGATGCCTTCCCTGGAAGCACGTGCCCTCATCAAATGGGAACCCGTCAGCACCCAGATAATGACAGCTAAGTTCAACATCAAGAAATGCAAGATCAAACTGCACATCATCCAGTGTTATACCCCCACCAATGACGTTGACAACAAGAATGACTTTTACCAACAGCTATAGGCAGTCCTAGACAAAGCTGGGGAAAGGAATATGATGATACTCGTGGGCGACTTCAATGCAAAGACATTGGCCACAACGAAGTCATGGGTACACAAGGACTGGGCCACATGAATGAGAACAGTGAGAGATTTGCAGACCTATGCTCCCTCAACGAAGCTTGTATTAGGAGGAAGCATCTTCCCTCACAAGCATATTCACAAAGCCACATGGAGATCCCCTGACTAAGTCACAGGTGGATCTCTGCTGATACTATGGTAACTGGATGAGACAAAGGAAATGAAAACTGCACTGAACACAAGCCAAACAAAAGCAGCAAAGGCAAGAGCTAAAGAGGACTACATGTACATAGTCTCAGACAAAGAAGTCACAAAAAGTATCAGGAAAGACAAGCAGGATCACATTGACAACTTGGCCAAACAAGTTGAAGAAGCTGCAAGACAGGGAAACTTGAAAGAACTGTACATGGTCACCAAAAGAGCTCTCCAACAGAATCTAGCTAGCAGACATACAAGCCAATAAAGGAGAAGAACAGCAAGCCTTTTACAATGAGAGAAGAACAATTGAAGATGTGGGCAGGACACTTTAGAGAGCTACTCAATAGACCAATACAGCCAGCCTATACAGACCTCCCAATCAACTTTGACAAGGCAAAAAGCAGAAATCAGGAGAGCAATCAAAATGCCCAAGAATGGAAAAGCAGCAGGGTCTGATGAGATACCAGTGGAAGCCATCAAATCTGACACAGAAACAGCTGTTGACATCTTACACAACCTCTTTAAGAAAATCTGGGAGAGAGAGAGGAAATCCCAGAGAAGTGAAAAGAAAGCATCCTCATCAAGATGCCAAAGAAGGGAGAACTGAGGTACTGCAGCAACTACTGGAGAATCATGCTTCTGTAGTGCCTGGCAAGTTCCTCAACAGGATCCTTCTTGAGAAGATCAAAGAGGCAGTGGACCCTAAACTCCACAATCAGCAGGCTGACTTTTGATGCAACAGGTCATGTGCTGATCAGATAGCGAGTCTGTGCATCATCATACAACAGTCACTGGAGTGTAAGTGTCCCTTTCATTGAATATGAGAAAGCATTCGACATGCAGTGTGGAGTGAGAGACACCATGGAAGCTACTGTCAGGCACTACAGAGTACTCGAGAAGCTCATCTTCCTAATCTGTGGCACCCATCAAGGCATGACCTGCAGGAGTTTGACATGGATGTTTGCTCTCACTATTTCTCTTCCTACTGGACCACCAAAACAGGTATACAGCAGACACTCCTGATGCAGCTTGACAACCTCGACTTCACAGATGACCTGGCCCTCCTCTCACACAATCATAGCCAGATGCAGGACAAGACAACGTGCCTCACAACATCAACAGGAACGGGTCACAAAATCAACCTGAAGAAAACAAAATTGATGGAGATAACACTGCCCAATCACCAGTCACAGTTGGTGGAGAGCCCATCAAAAAAGTTGATTTCCTTCATTTACTTGGGGAATGTGGTGGACAGACAGGAAATATGGAGACTGACTAAAGCAACCCTGCAGAAGATCCAGACATTCCACAACACCTGACTTGGTGCATCTTTAACATCTGATGGCCTGAAAGGATAACGAATGAGGAACTGTGGAGGAGAGCCTGACTTGGAACTCACAGAAAAAGAGAAAGCAGGGATGACCCAGAAAGACATGGAGGCGAGACACAGAGACAGAGTTGAAGGCATGTGACAACCATCTGGCAAGGTGCAGCTAGAGCAGCCCAGAACCATGGTTGCTGGAGGACTGTTGTGGATGCCCTTAGATAATGTTCCTCACAGAACAGGTTTAAATAAGTACTAAGTAATTTTAACGGGTGCCATTAAGAATATAAAAATAAATTTCATTTTCTAAATACATGAGGTATAAATAGCAATGCTTCATGCCAGCATACTTTTCATGAAGCACATTTCATGAAATATACTGATTTAAAGTGTCATAGTTCATGCCTTCATGTACATGAATTTTCAAAACATGGAAATTTATTTCTTGAATATATCAATAGAGAAGTTAACAAACAAGAGGCCCATGTGCCACATCACTCACCTGAGTCACCTTGGCCCCGCTGTCTGTTGTTCAACTGTTGTGTTTTTAAAAGGTTTCTTAAATTCAATCTTTATTCCCATGAAAAATTTTAAAGGATCCCAAAATTAAACTGAAGATGAATTCACACAACATACCAGGGATGCCTCAACACCAATATGACTAACATGAACTTGCTGTTTTTGGAAAAGGTCAAGGTCACATAGATCATGGTATGAAAATAAAGGTCTTGTTGTATGAAATCTATTTACAAAATATATAAGTTGTACCTTAAATAGTTGCAGAGATATTGAATATAAAGATTTTTTAAAAGTACCTAGAGATGCTTCACACCATAAATTTTAACAATTGTAAATTGTAGTTTTCAAGAAGTTAAAAATGCAAAATTGTTAACACACAACATACGACACACAATGACGAAGACCAATGGCAATAGTCACCTGAGTGACTCAGGTGACCTAAAAATACTGTAAGTACAGAAAAGGCATCTTTTAGGGTTCCATTGTCCCAAATGTTATTGGCTATAACCTTAATAGTAACATTTTTGTCACAGTCACAACCAATAAACAAGCTTCACACATGGAGCCACTGGTCAACTGCCTTTCACTGCATTATCTGAATAAGATCTGCAAACTACATTTATCATGAATACATTTTAAAAATTGCTAGAGTAGCAAGAAAAAAAACCCCCCAGGAATTGACATGAAATAATACAGCCTTTTTAGGATTTCCCCTTGAATTCAACATATTTTTAGGAATTTTAGCAAACTAAAAAAAATTAGGAATTTTTATGGAATTTTAGGGCCGTTGGATAGCCTGCACAAGGTCTTGCCACATAGAATCTATGTACAAAATATGAAAGTTTTCCCTTAAATAGTTCAGGACATAATCAAATAGGTTACAATTTCTTAAAAGCAAGTCAAAATTTTAAAAAGTCACAAGGTCAAAGATCATGGTATGAAATGAATGGACTTGTAATATGAATGTTCTACCTTAAATAGTTCAGGAGATATCTGAGGGGTTTTTAAGTAGGTCAAACTTCCAGTTCAAGGTCACAATGTTACTAGAGACATATATGCAATTATAATAAAAGAAAGGTTTTGTAACAAGGAATGTAAATATTCAACATGAGAGCCATATATCATTCACTATTTTTAAAATGTCAAGAGGAAGGTTGAAGTTTTGAAATTTGGGTCAAACTCCAAGGCCAAGAGCTAAGTTCATATTTGACATGTGAGGCCTTATCATAAGGAATCTTTATTCAAATTATGAAAGCTCTACTTTAAATAGTTTAGGAGATATTGAATAGGTTTTTTTTAAAGTAGGTCAAACTCTAAGGTCAAGGTGATAAGGTTAAAAACTTTCATACCAGAGAAAAGATCATGTCAAAAGGGATGCACATATGAAACATACAAGGTCTATCACTTACCACTCAAAGTCATGAGTAAGGTTAAAGTTTCAGACAGACAGAAAGGATAAAATATTTATCAATGATACCGTAACAGGTATTTTTCGCGATGATCCAATTTTCGCTTTCTTTGCGAGTACTTTTGAATCTCAAACAATTAAATTTGCATAAAATTTACATTGATTGTGTACCATAACTCAATGAGTAGAAACTCACCACCTTGGATGTGGTACTAATTATCTTAAACGGTGGTCAGGCATTATCACTCTGTACACGCACCTGCTTAACTTGTTGAATGAAAACACACGTAGTACAGTAATGTTTGTTCTGTACAAAATTGAAACCTGTCAAGTGTCAATTAATTTGTAACTTGCATGGTGAATCGAAAACAAAGAACTACACAAATAAAAAATGACAGTGTTTTGGGGTATTTTTGCAAAATTTGTGATGCGCAAAAATAACCTGCTAATAGTTTTTAAAATAAACAAGTGGTCAGATGTTCTTGTAGATTGAGTAAATCCAAGTTCACTATTATCGATAATATTGTTTGAAGTCAAACATAGTGCTCCAGTCTTTTCACCTCGCCTATCCTCTTCATGCACGGACACCTAAGGCCCTTATGTCGATCACTTCTCCATTTATCCCTGTCCTTGGCAATCATTATAAACATATTCTAGTTGCACTTCAGCTTTTCCATCTTCTAGTCTTAAAACTGTTAAAAACTTTGTCAATTGCAC
>NC_079164.1:60024596-60064596 GCF_947568905.1 Ostrea edulis
TTTAAGCCACCCTTTGAAAAGGTTTATTAGTTTCGCACCTGCCGGTCAGTCCATGAATCTGAAGACCAAGTCTTGTCCACTTAATATCTTAAGAACCCTTTGCTTGACAGATATCAAATGTCTTACACCTTTTAAAAGGAGTCGCATGGTCAAATGTCAATCCACTCTGGACATAGGAAAATATTGTCCACTCAGTATCTTGAGAACCCTTTCCGTGTCAGACATCAAACTTGGTACATAGTAATGAGTGGATGACCCCTATTGATTTTGAGGTCACTTGGTCAAAGGTCAATCCCCTCAGGATATAGGAAGATATTGTGTATAACCGTTTTCAATTTTGCACCACAGGGGGCATACATGTTTCAGAAACATTTGTTTCATTACAAAAATGCAGATATAAGAGAGGTTGAGATTTCAAACATGTACGGGTACAGGTATTAGGGGAACTAGAGATTGTTTTTATGAAAAACAAATGTCTCCCCAAATTGGAAGTGCTCCAAATGAAACCTTCTCCCCTTAATGAAATGCATGGTATGGAGGAGAAAGCATTAGCAGGAATGTAGACATTATGAACTCCGATAAGAAACATAGGAGAAGTGTTCACAAACTATTTTACACTCTCCAACAGTACCCTCAAATCCACTATAACTTTAAAGACAACAATCGGATCCTCCTGTGTAAATATTGTACCTGTACCTGTTTGAAATCTCAACTTTTCCAATGTTTTTCTGTTAATGTATATTATATAGATCTCAGTTCAAACCATATTGAATATAGCCGATTCAAAGGGGTGGGTAATTTGCGGTCCCACCATAGCACCAGAACCCCTGATCCTCAATCCCTCAACTTTTTTTTATTGTCGCTATATGTGTAACAAAAGCAGTTTGTCTGCAAGTAAAATAAAGGGTTTTAAAGATTGTATCATTTTCTTATGTTTGGCTCCCCACTTAACCCAAAGGGAACAGAGGCATAATGAAATTCATAATACATAAAGCCGGGCCAAAATTGATACAGTGTTATTCGGAAAGAAGTTGGAAATGTTCAAATGTTAACTAACGATGATAAATACAAATCACGCTAGGTCACCTGTATTTATATTATCAAGTATTCCATGATCACCTTTACCTGTGCATCCTTTTCAAACAATTTCAAAAGCTGTAAACAGTATGAAATACATGTAGTATAATAAATTATAGTCTTCTACACACTGCGACACATACTTATTGGCTAGTACATGATTGTAAGAGTACATGATGAAATTCATTTGAAAAAGGTCTGCTATTTCCATTTCTTTTTATTTTGTTATCATTATTTGATACAATAGATAGTACATTGTACTACACAGAGTATAGAATTGATGTCAATCAAAAACATTCAATAGCACATACACAAAATCATTAAACATTTCAATATATCACGACAGAATTGTAAATAGTCAACAACAAATTCCGCATTCTCAAACACCATATACTCTGTAAATCCTAAAAATCGGATTTCAGATTTCATTAAAGTTAATCACAATAAATTTCTGTTATAAATCGACACACATTTATTCCATACAAGTAACCTTCCCATTCCCTGTTTCATTCCTTTTATAAGTCAGTGAACACATCATGATAAACTTATCATTCACACATATAAACAAACATCGCTATAAATTAATAACACACTTATAAATTTCTAAAAATAAACCTACAAGGTCTGCTCTTATATATATTAAAAAACCCACTTCAACTCTTTGTTCATTATTACACAAGACATGAAAATACGTCATTTGAAACATGCGAAAACACTATCCCAGTATTTGCCGTTGTATAGGAGACTACTTCTGTTCAGTAAAGGATTCTTAGAATTACAAAAACTGCCATCTCTTAACAAGTTTTTAAGGTATTCAATGTATTATGAACATATTTCATTTTTAATAAATGAATGGTGTGACTTTGGTAATCATGGGGTCTTTTTGAGGGGATTATGAAATAAAAATAACCCACTATAGGAATTTACAAAATTTTGATTTCTTCTTGATTTATTTGACCTTGAATTTTACATTGAAGTCTGTAGGAAGAGCATGTCTTATTAAAATATTTTTATAAGACATCGTATTTTCATAAAAACCTCTTTGTAAAAATATGAACTGAAATTAATCATTTATCACAATCATTTTTAGAAAATTAGATTTTTCCAACTTTTATCAAGGGTGAGTAGGTCTTCCAAAATTGTTCTAATCATTTACCAGTCATGTAAATTTGAACTATTTCACTTTCATTATTATTATAACAATAAATATTTATCTTGATTTAAATCATTCAAAATTGTTCAATCTCCTTTTGTTACACACTGAATACCCTAAAACTTGATAAACGTTACTCAGTCAGTCCATGTACATTTTAATTAATTTGGTGACAATTCTCCAGTTCTTGATAGTTTATGACAAAGATACTGTATATACAATTTGTAAAATTTAATTAGATGTGGATTCACTGTATACATGAAATATACTGTAAACCATTGTCCACTTTTAATGACAAAACAGTTCTGAAATTCTAATCTGAACTGTAAATAGGGTCTTCAAAAATGTATGGTTTTGAAATACCTAATTTTAGAGATTGTATTCTATTGACGAACCACAACCAGGAAGGAAGGCGACCAAATTATCTCATATAAACAAAAATATTAAACCAGAGTATTAAAGTTTTCCTCACAGGAAAGACATTCAATATAAAAGGAAGTTTGAATCTTTAACAATCCTCAATCCTTACACAAAGAAATCAATCATGAAAGTCTGAAACAAGAACAGTTCCAAATTAATCCTTCAACCTTTTGAATCTGCTTATTTTTGCTGTGGATTAGCATACAGCAATTTTGCCGATTTACTGAATTAGCAAACATATTTTACGTAAAACTAGATTCCTAGAATGGTATTACAAGATTCCTAAACACAGTAGAACAGAGCGAAGTGAATACAATTAAACCACAGACACAATTTAATCAAAGGACTGTATATGATGATGGCTATATTAGTCCATCAAAATGAAAATTTGTGTTCTGTTTCAAAATCAAAGAATCTTGATGTAACTCAACTGTTATTCTAAGTTTGATCAAAATGATGTAAAACTGGAATTATGACATCATAAACATGATGTTTTGCTGCTATTTTTGGTACAATGATATCAAATGTCTTTTTCATGCAGTTTTACTTCTACAAAACATCAAGAGCAAGCTTGAACAAACTTTGAGCTAATACCATCCATTTCCTATATTCACATGATAGAACAATTTTGTTTGCCCAATGCTGCACTCCATGTTTTCTGAAAGACAAGCATTCACATAATGAGCATTTTGACCAAATGATTAAAATTGAGAAACTGTGTCACTTTAGAAGCTACGTAGTCCAAATGACTGTATTAGATACAAATCATGTAAAACAGCATTGTACACCATCTCCTTTATGAAGCAAAAAAGATTTAGTCTTCCTTTAAATTCTTTTTAGCTTTACAGGGGCTGTTATCATCTATTGTCCTTTCATGTTTAATATCTTTATACAATGTTCCAAATCTAATTTTACAAACAATTCAGGTGTCATTCATTTTCGATTAGAAAAAAAAGCAAAACAAATATGACATAATCTAGATAAATTAACTTTAACAAATAACTGTTTTAAGGTTTCCACGTTGCAAAAATGAACATTAAAATAAAGCATCAAACTCTAAAATTATCTCCCTTATTAAAATCATGCAAAGTTAAAACATACAATATCTAATAAAGATTTCTTAAACTGAGTGCTGATTCCTGATCTATTTAAAAAGTTAATAACAACAATGATCACATAATATAAAAGAAACATGCTCTGGTAACACATGCATTCTGGAATTGTGCAGTTTTCTAAAATGTGTACTCAATCACAACTAAATAAACATTTAACAAACGAAAACAAGTACCTCATTAAATAGAGTGATCTACAACATTATCACAATTATGTACGGTAAAAATAGACTGCTGTCACAAGGATGACAGAACAAATCTTGCTGGCCCCAAGAACTTTATTACAAAGTCGGCTCAGGGCCATTCACAATCTAAGAAGATGGTCACCATAACCTCAAACTCTGACATCAAACATGTCATCAATTAATTTTTTCCCCTTTGATCTCTATTTTGATTTTTATTGGCAGTCACTGTCATGACTTTGAATGTTAATAATGGACACTGTGGGGGCTCTCACACAAAGGAGTATTGGTTCTCCACTGCCCTGCCGTGAGGCCCTTGGCCCTGGGCCTGCTCTCGCATCACATTCTCTAAGGATTCTGTTGTTGCTCTCACTGACCCACTAATGACCACCACTTCACGGCCACTTGGATCATTGGGGCTGGGCACATTGCCAGGGCTTCTCCCAAGACTGGGATTGGAGCCAAGAGCCCCGCCCCTTGATCTTGGGGAACCACGTAACATCTGAGGTGTTCTTGGACGCTCCATGGCCACCACATAGTCTGTTAGAGTGACATCTGAGGAGCCACCTGATTCCAGAGGAATTGCATGAGTGCGGAAATGTTCTAACATGTCAAATATTGACTGGAACCACAAATGCTGGACTCGACACTGGCCATCATTGTTAATTGTCATCCGTAAATGCTGGGGAAAAGAAAAACATACGAAATCTATACTAATACAAGTATATTGATTCAATACAAGGCATTTTACTACTCACAATCATATCTACTAAGATAGATTTTCAGCAGTTTATCGATTAGCATAAAAATGTATGACGGCTGTGTTGATAATGTGTGATGTTGTGTATGTAAAATTTGAAAAAGCACATTTTGAAAATTTGTCTGCACATAATTGTGTGTTATCAGCACAATATATATATATATATATATATATATATATATATATATAAACAAGAGGCCCATAGGCTACATCACTCACCTGAGTTACCTTGACTCTACTCCTGTCCAGCTGCCCATAGGCTACATCACTCACCTGAGTTACCTTGACCCTGCTCCTGTTCAGCTGCCCATAGGCTACATCACTCACCTGAGTACCTTGACTCTACTCCTGTTCAGCTGCCCATAGGCTACATCACTCACCTGAGTTACCTTGACCCTGCTCCTGTTCAGCTGCCCATAGGCTACATCACTCACCTGAGTACCTTGACTCTACTCCTGTTCAGCTGCCCATAGGCTACATCATTCACCTGAGTTACATTGACTCTGATCCTGTTCAGCTGCCATAGGCTATATCACTCACCTGAGTTACCTTGACTCTACTCCTGTTCAGCTGTTGTGATTTTCAATAGATATTTTTTCAATCCAGGACTGTCACTAGTTTTTGTGACAATGTTCAGATTGGGAAATAATTTCTTTTAAAATTATCATACAATCATCCAGGTTTTTGTGTCTGTCTTTTCTTCTTAATGGCAAAGAACAAGATAGACTCTCACTCAGTTACACTAATTCAGTAACCCCCGCCATTTCCCTGTGAGAGTCCATTAAGCATAGTCTATAACTCTCTGTAATTTTCTTCTATTTTGACAATAGCTGATCATTTGAAAAATGCATTGTCTCATAATCAGGAATTTCTAGACTAGTAATTGGGAAATTTTTGCTTACTTTCCAATTGGGAAGGGGTCCTTTTATCGGACCCAATTTAGGGACATTGACAGCTCTGCAATCTTTATTCCCAGGAAAAATGTTGACCCCATATTGTGGCCCAAACCTAGCCTTGGTCATGACATAATCAAACTTGAAGTCACGCAATATGGGGATGCCTCAAAACCAATATGTCTAACATGACCTTACTGTTCTGGAGAAAGTCAAGGTCAAAGACCACACTATGAATAGAAAGGTCTCTTTTCTTGGCTCAGAGATTTTTGAGAAGATTTTTTTTTTTTAATTTCCTGTATACATGTATTCACATGAAAATCTTTGATCCACTATATTGGCTCCACTTTATTCCTGGTGGCCATGATTTGAACAAACTTGAATCTAGCCTATGTCAGTTAGCTTTCATGTAAATTTAAACTTTTCTGGCCCTATAGTTCTTGAGAGAAGATTTTTAAATGACCCATCCTATTTTTGCCTTTTCTTGATTATCTCCCCTTTGAAAGGGGCATAGCCCTTCATTTGAAGAAATTTGAATCCCCTTCACCGAAGGATAATTTGTACCAAGTTTTATTGAAATTGGTTCAGTGGTTCTGGAGGAGAAGATGAAAAAGTGAAAAGTTTACAAATGACAGACAAAAGGTGATCAGAAAAGCTAACTTGCTCTTTCAGCTCAGGTGAGCTAAAAACCTCATGATACCTTGGCACGACCTTGGAAGTTGAAGGTTAGGACATATTCTCCTTTCCTGGTCTCGCTCTGTCGCACAAGAAACACTCCATGCCCGAGGTGGCCCTGCTGTAGGACGAGCTGGGCAGCCTCTAAGCGTGACAGCGTTCCGTGGAACCATGGATATTCCCTTAACATCTGCTCCACATGTGTCTCGTCTCGACTTGAGTCTGAAAAATACAAGTTTTGATTATTTGTGTTTTGCGTCAAACATATTACTTCTGTATACTTGACTATCAATGTCCATGGTGGAGGTACATGAACCCTTCCCTTGTAACGTAGATACATGCTCCCTCGATCACCAAGCTGATTGACAACTATCATAATGTTGAATCCGTCCCTTGTGAGTAAAAACTGTCACTTTGTACAAAGCTCTCCAACAATACTACACGGTGAAAAGTATGTCATTTTACCTACAGATAACACTATGTGTACTTTTTAAAGAGAACAAATTTGGGTCTTTTTAAATGTACAGTATGCATGTATATAAAGTATGCATGTACAGATTGCCTTTTAGTGGATTTTCATATCAAAGCAAAATATTTAAAAAAAAAAAGAACAACTTGAGGTTTTGTTGAAGGATTTAAAACATTTTGAAAATGTTTATCAAAGCACATTATTCAATTTTTCTGCACACGATTGTGTTACAGTAAAACAAAGTTATAGATGTCAAATAACCCAAACACTTAGATGTGATTTCTTGTGTCATCATGATATTTCATTCCTAGAATTCTCCTTGTGGCTGATCAATGTAATTGGTTGGAAAGGTATTGTGAAATCAACTTTGCAGTTTAGTGTGGTATCATGATGTCACTGTTTTGCTGACAAATAAAACCATAATACAAGGCCATAACTAAGCACTAATATTTATTGAGGCAAGAGGGTTCCCCTTTTAAAAGTAACTAGTTGAGTATTAGAAGGGGCGATTTGTTAATACATGATTTGACATACAGATCAGATTATTACAAATAAAAATTTTGCTATATTCTATATAAATCATCTCATTTTCAAATATTATCTTTTATATAACATATTTTTTATCGAAAATTTATGAAATTTGCTTTAAGTTCACATAATAATATATTAAATGATCAAATATTTTATACATCAACAGTAGTCAAAGTGTCCACTTGAATATCGCAATTTATTTTAATTATCATCTTGTAAATTAATGACATCATTCAGTTCAGTTTGCTAACATTCTAATTATAGTGAAGCCTCTGTAATTTGGACACCATTAAGGTAGCTCACTACACTAAAGCTTATACTCTTTATGACACCACGTCACAAGATGGCGATTTAAATGTTTTGTGAAATTATTTGTATCGATCGATTTGTTTGTCAATCATCGTAGCTCAGTGGTTAAAGCATTGGGTTGGTGAACCGCAGATCTCGAGTTCAAATCCGCCAGAGTCTTTTGTTCATATCTGTTGAAATAAATTTTTGAAAATCATGTTTTTATCCAAATTTGCATATTTTCTGTCTTTTTGACATATACACTTGTTATAAATCATCATATCTTTCATGATTAAATCAATTCGTACTGATTTGAGAAACTATTTCTAGGTGTAGTGAGCCATCTTAATTTGAACGCTTCATCTTCTGGATGATTTTTCTGGGGAATGGAGATTTTATACGTTATTTTGCATCGTTAAATTGGAAATCCGCATTCTGGATGGTCAATTTTTACTACAAAACATTGAAATGAGTTGAAAATTGTACCATTAATCTGGATGGTAATTTTTTGGGGGAAGGTCTGTCTCAAACAAGTTCAACAAGATGTAAATCATTTTGTAAATAAATCTGTTAGCATATTATTTTATAGTCTTGGTCAATAAGCCTATTAATGAATTAAACATCATACCGTAATAATCTGCTACACATATCAGATGTACTTATTCATAAATTGATATCGACTTATTCAAATCAAAAGAATGTATGTTATACTAGACTGGATTTTATGCTGTTGATTGAAGTGAAATATATGTACATGTAGCAAGTTTTAAATGTATAAAATGTCACGCATGTAGAATGTACATATGTACCTGTGTACGATTGAGTTTTGTTACGATGTTGTAGAGCTTTATTTTTTTGGAATTTTTAAACTCTGGGTAGAAGTGAGAAAATCACCATTTTAATGATTGTCATTAAAATTAATCATGATTGATTTTTGTATGCACCCGTAATTTTGGTTTCACCCGAGTCTTGTTTCGTTATTATCACATCAAAATAATGTGCATGTGGCTAGATCAAACGAATAATGCATATGTAGTTTTGTAATATTATGAGATTAGATAATATTGGCTTGGATGATTATAAAATATGGCAGTTAGAAATTTGGTCAACTAATGTTGCCAAACAACATGATAAACAGGAAATTCTTAGACTGGTTTGACAGATCGCCAAACTTTTGAATCCCGACAGATCAAAATGACCGACTTCTTTAAGAGGTAAAAGTGTGATGAAATGTGTGAAGTGTAAATGATTATATCAGTTACTAATAATTCATTTAATTTTCAATTACATACTTGGATAATGCTTCATTATTTGTTTTAAGTGCATGCGATACTCAGTTTTGTGTATTTGTTTGTAGTGCTAATATACATGTACAATGTAAGCATATGCAAATACACTCTACATGTACAGTATCTTTCAATTCTAGTGGTTTGAAATGCATGTAAATGTTAACATTATTATGATTTATTCAAGAAAGCAAATGGTTAAATTAAATGATAGAATGTGTCACTACACATCAATAAAGTTATTGGTTACTTATATCATCATCTAGCATATGTCATTTTGTTATCCGGACGCTTCATTTATCCGGATGATTTTTTGGTCCACATTTACGAGGCTCTACTGTTATCAGTTTGCCTACATTGTAAATAATCGAGAGCTCCACAAGGTGGGGCATATCCCCTCGCATTAAGTGTCTACATTATTTTTTCTATTAAGTCCCATGGTGACCTTGACCTTTCATTAAGGTTCTTCCTCTCTTGATAACAATTATACATGTGAAGTATCAAATCAATTGAGCAAAAGCCTGTAGACTGTCTACAAGGTTTTCTATGAAGCCCCATAGTGACCTTGACCTTTGGACCCCAAAATCAATAGGATCTATACTCTGATAAAAAAGCCACAAGTGAAGTATCAAATCAATCGAGCATAAAATGTGGCTTGTAGAGTGTCTACAAACTCAGTGTTACACCCATACACAAACAGCCCCATTATCATATACCCTCTCCAATGAATTGTGAAGGGATATTCACATTCAAACAAATCAGGTATTTCTTACTTTTTTTGAAATTTGATTTTAGATCAAACACTGAAAACCGGACCAAAATTAAAATTTGGAGGATAATTTCAATTACATTTGAAAGTTTTTAACAAAACATTGTTAATTAATTTTTCATTTCTTTGTAACATTATGATCCATAGCTGTACATGATAGATTTTGTCTTCTAAACAGTGTGAAGAAAAATTCACAAAAAGCATGTGTGACTAAGTAGATATTAAATATCATACATGTATACCCCCCCCCCCTCCCCCCCCCCCCAAAAAAAACCCAACCAACAATACTGCGACTCAAACTTTGAACTAGATACACATAGTATACATAATACATGAATATATAGTTCTTTTAAAAGCTTCATCATGACATTTCATCATGTAAATCATATGAAAAAACAATAAATAGATCAATATAAATATAACTATTTTAAATAGGGTTCAATATTCAACACAAACCTCTGTCTGGAACAGTGTCAATTGTCTCCTTCTGCAAGAGCATGTTTTTAACCAAAGATTCAATGTTGACAATATGAAGTCAATATATACTCTGTATAAAAGGTGAAGTGACCAAACACTTGCAAGCAGATCATTGCTCGGCCTTTTCTGTCAAGCAGATCATTGCTCGGCCTTTTCTGTCAAGCAGATCATTGCTCGGCTTTTTCTGTCAAGCAGATCATTGCTTGACCTTTTCTGTCAAGCAGATCATTGCTTGGTCTTTTCTGTCGAGCAGATCATTGCTTGGGCTTTTCTATCGAGCAGATCATTGCTTGACCTTTTCTGTCGAGCAGATCATTGCTTGGCCTTTTCTGTCAAGCAGATCATTGCTCGGCTTTTTCTGTCAAGCAGATCTTTGCTTGACCTTTTCAGTCAAGCAGATCATTGCTTGATCTTTTCTGTCAAACAGATCATTTTTTCTGTCAAGCAGATCTTTGCTTGACCTTTTCAGTCAAGCAGATCATTGCTTGATCTTTTCTGTCAAACAGATCATTGCTTGCCCTTTTCTGTCAAGCAGATCATTGCTTGACCTTTTCTGTCAAGCAAATCATTGCTTGGTCTTTTCTGTCGAGCAGATCATTGCTTGGCCTTTTCTATCAAGCAGATCATTGCTTGACCTTTTCTGACGAGCAGATCATTGCTTGGCCTTTTCTGTCGAGCAGATCATTGCTTGGCCTTTTCTGTCAAGACAACACTTGGTGAGATGGTAAATTTCCGGAAATAGGAACTAACATTGAAAGTATTTAAGCACAATGACACTAATACTTCAGTAGTTCAAAGGATTACTTTTTAATTTCATAAAAGCTCTAAAATATTTAATGAGGCATTTGCCTCTCTTTCCTCAATCATTGTTACAGCCTAGGCCACAATATATCTAACGTAAAATCATGTTGGAATGTAAATATTTTTCAATACTTAACATGGACTGTATGACTTAAATATCACAATTCTGAAGTACATCATGCAAAATGACACCTATAACAATATATATCCACATTTCCCATGTTTTTGCCTTTGTTATCTTACAAATTGTAACGATAGCCATTTCCTCATGAATGTGCTGTAGCTGTGAACAATCCACATATAAATTTTGATAAATATAGTATTACAAGTCATGTATTTCAAAGAATGTAAATATAAAAAATCAAAGGCCCCAAGGGCCTCAGAGTTGACTCGTCCAAGATTTCCAACAAGGGGTGGGGGTATATACAGCACCGTCGTATGAACTTAAATTCTGAATCTTTAGGGTATGGTAAAACAAAATGTACATGCATAAGTATCATGCTTAACTAGATATCTATGGAATTACAATGTCACAAACTAAGAACACTACACATCGACTTGAGGAGTTTACCCATAAATGCTTCATAAGTTGTGCGACCATAAAGTTCAACATCAAAAGTCACTATCCATCCTACCCAGCACATCTGCACCAGATGATCACTTATCGGTACATTTCAAATATCAAAACAGTAACTGCCTGGACACATTTGTAGCAGGTGTTGATGCAAATAATTCTCTTGATGATCTAAGTCTTCAAATATCTCAATCGCCTCTTCCTTTGTTCTGTTTACATGAAGTATTCCCGCAAAAATGTACCACGTTCATATGTAAATGATGTTAACTCGTTCGTTGTTTATTTAAACAAAGCAAATATAAAATTCGTTAATTCATTTCAGATATATATTTTAATCAGAATTCTGTTAGCATATTACTTTAAGAATTGCCATATCATTTATTTCCATGGAAAATCAAATGCAATATATATCGAAGTTCTTATTCATCTAACCCTCCCCCTCCTTATTCATGCGCGATTAAAAATATTATCATTTCGATAGACTTCATAGTCTTTCACCATTATCGTTTAGCTAAAATTTGAATATATCATACACAACTTTATTAACCATGTTAACAAATCTTAAACTCACTGAAAGACATGCAGTGTCTGCTTTCATATTCAGAGTCTCATCTTCTCCCAACTGTATTCAGTTGCAGACCTGCTAGATCGATGCCTGATTCTAAACTATTTTCTTAACCACATTCTTTCACAAACAATGTGTGCATTCCATTGATATTGTTAAGAATTTTATGTGCACGGTAATAATTTTATTTAACAAATCAATTAACATACACTGCCAGTCAAACTATAGCCAGTTGCGTATGAACTGGGGTGGTAGTGAAGCGGTGAATCCGCAGGACAGACGCGATGCCAAGGAGTAGCTCGCTACGTGAGTCAACTCAATAAACTTCATTTTTGAAAATACATGAAGGTATGAACAGCAAAAGCTTCAAGCCAGCACATTTTTCATGAAGTGCTAATGTGCTTCACGAAGTATGTCAGCATGATGCGTCCCAGTTCAAACCCTCAGGTATATTCAAAAATGAAATTCATTACTTAAATGTAAAAATAGCAATGTCAATATGATATGCACCTTTATTTTTCATGGCCACATCATTAAACAAGAGGCCCATGGGCCTTAATGGTCACCTGAGTATCATAGCCCATACAGGGAGTCTCACATCTGCATATAAGCCTCAATATGGAGTCTTTTATGCACTTGTTTATGATCTTTCAAAATAAATACAATTCCTATTCAAATACAGAAGAAGGCAAAATGGAAGTTTGAAGCATATAAATCATTTTAACATTCCTCTTATTTTATATACATTTTCAGTATGTGGCCATATTGGCCCTGTTCAAGGACCTGAAGCCCTGACCCAGGAGCCATGAATTTCATAATCTAGGTAGAAAGCTTCATGGATATTATAATTATGCATTTAGTTTTTCTCAAATATATATGGGGGTAGAGAAGATTTCTAAGATTTAATATATTTTCATTATATGGTCATATTGGCCCCATCCTTAGGGCCTGAAACCCTGACCCAGGGGCCATGAATTTCACAATTTTCATGGAGGCTTCACGGACATCATAACTATGCATTTAGTTTTTCTTCCACATGTGTGGGAGTAGAGTAGAAGATATGGCCTTTTTTTTATAGAATATTTGGTCCTGTCCATTAGGCCCAAGGGATGGTAAGGTCATAGATTTCAAAATTTATATTCCTCTTATCTTAGAGATGCTCCACACCAAAAGTGGTAAACAATTGGCCATGTAGTTTTCAAGAAGAAGATAAAATTGTGAACAGACAACGCACAATGACGGACGAAGACCAAAGACAATAGGTTACCGGAGTGACTCAGGTGACCTAAAAATTACCATATTTTGAAGGAATCTGGGAAATCCTTTATATCAGGATGTCACAATTGGGCATAATTATGGTGCATGAAGCACTCATTCATTTTATATTGCACCATGGATTTGAGTGATTCTATCAAAATCTCTTAACCATTACACACGCACTATGTACACAGCTATCTCAGTGTGATTTAACATTTCATGTTACATGCTGCTGAGATATAAAAGTTACTAATATACATAGTATTCACACAAAATAGTGATTACAACATCCATCTTCACAGGTGAACCTGGTGGACTTGCACCTATTTTGCTGGGAACACCTACACACATTCAAAGTCACAGATCTGTTCAGTAAATCATATATTATTCAAGGAAAACCACCTTTACATGAACAGATCCTCTGGGTCATGTCCAGTGGTGACCCTTTCCCAGTGTCCACTTACCTAGGTCACTGTGAAGCCTCCCAGGGGATGATGACATGTTGAGAGCCTCTGATGAGGAGATTCGTGTCTGGATGATGTCACTGTGGCTGCTGATGGGGCGAGGCCTGGGTGGGATGTCAGGGGGAGGGTTACTACCCAGACTGCCTTGGGAAGAGCTTCGCTGTAACGCAGTCATCTCTGTAAGACATGCAAAGCATATAATTTAATTTTTGTTTGTTTTGTAATTTGATTGGCTGAACAATAGACTTTTTTCATAAAACATTGTGATGACATTAGCATTTGACATTTTTGTTTAAAATTCATCCTAAAACCATAAAGAACAAGTGGCCAAGGGGCCACATCGCTCACCTGAGTCATCTTGGCCCATATTTAAAGATTTTCCCTATATACTTGCATGTAAAACTTTCATCCTTATTGTGGCCCCAACCTACCCCTGAGGGACAGGATTTTTACAAACTTGAATCTGCACTATGTCAAGAAACTTTCACGTAAATGTAAACTTCTGTCCTAATAGTTCTTGAAAAGATTTTTAAGGATTTTCTCTATATATTTGTATGTAAAACTTTGATCCCCTATTGTGGCCCCAACCTTCCCCAAGGTGCTTTGATTTAAAAAAAAAAAACAACTTGAATCTGCACTGTGTCAGGAAGCTTTCATGTGAATGTCAACTTTTCTGGCCCAGTGATTCTTCTGAAGAAGATTTTTAATAATTTTCCTTATATAATTGCATGTAAAATTTTCATCCCCTATTGTGGCCCTTACCTACCCCTGGGAGCCATAATTTTAACAAACTTGAATGTGCACTATGTCAGGAACCTTTCATGTAAATGTAAACTTTTCTGGCCCAGTGGTTCTTGAGAAGATTTTTAAAAAAAGATTTTCCCCATAAAATTGTATGTAAAAATTTGATCCCCTATTGTGGTCTCATCCTACATCTAGGGGTCATGATTTTAACAAACTTGAATCCGTACTATTTTAGGAGGCTTTCATGTAAATTTGTACTTTCCTGGCCCAGTGGTTCTTGAGAAGATTTTCAAAGATTTTCCCTGTATATTTGTATGTAAAACTCTGATCCCCTATTGTTGTCTTATCCTACCCCCGGGGGCCATGATTTAAACAAACTTAAATCTCAACTATGCCAGGAAGCTTTCATGTAAATGTCAGCTCTTCTGGCCCAGTGGTACTTGAGAAGAAGATTTCTAAATGATCCCATCCCTATTTTCGTGATTATCTCCCCTTTGAAGGTAGCATGGCCCTTCATTTGAACAAACTTGAAAGTCTTTAAATCCAAGGACGCTTTTTACAAGTTTGGTTGAAATTGGCCCAGTGGTTCTGGAGAAGAAGTTGAAAATGTGAAAAGTTTATAGACAGACGGACAGACAACAGGGGATCAGAAAGGCTCACTTGAGCTTTCAGCGCAGGTGAACTAAAAACCATACACGCAAACAAGCGCACCAAAAAACAATATGTTCTGATCTTTGGTACACAAATATTGTGCTGTATGTACAGGGGTCAAAATTAACTTTTTCTACCACAGCTAGGCTACAAATATTATGCTGTATGTACAGGGGTCAAAATTAACTTTTTCTACCACAGGCTAATTTAACCTGTGGGTAAAAATCCACAGGCTAAAATGAAAACCTACAAGCTAAAATAAAAATAATGAAGCAGTGCTCTTTTTTTCATAGTTTTTTTTAAATCAATGATTTTCCCCATCATTGATCCTAGTGGGTCAACAGGCATCGTTTGGACAAGACACTAAGTTACGTAAGTCATATGGTGCAATGTTTAGGTCTCTTGGCCATCGCACCTCTAATCCACAACCTGTTTACCGCAGGTCTAGATCCAATGTCTTCCAATTTCATGCCACATCAGGGGCGTCACTAGTGATTTTTCAAAGCGAATCCCGGACTCATGGTTTATAAGCAGCACGATCACGAGTCCCATGGACTTTTTTGATAATCGTCTACGCGACGAGCAGTGCACTCGTTTCATCACTACAACCCGACATCAATAAGACAATAAATTAATGTAGATACCATGTAGGTCATTCTGATAAAAATGACTACAGGAAGACTTGGTAAAACATAGACTCCGATTTTTTAAAAACATAAATGAATAACAAAAACCTCATACTTGGAATTCAATTTAATCACCCCTATAAGTAAACAGGACTCGTGGCACATGTCTATATTTTTCATCATAATGCGATGTTGACCTCTAAAGCATTTGTTTGACTCCCGAGTTTCTTAAAAAATCATAAAAGAAAAATCCGGATAGAAACGGTTGTTGAAATCGGTCGTTCATGTAAGCGTTGGTGTGATTCTGAATGCAAGTTTAAGAAAAGCGAATAGTGCATCACCGTATAAAACGGATACAATACGATCATGATTTGTAAATCACCACTCACTAAGATTTTCGAGTGTCCACTATTTTTACTCGCTATTTTTCAAATGTACTCGCATTTTGCGAGTATTTCTTGCTAATTTCAAGCCCTGAATGTATACTTAGGATGAATAGCATTGTGCTGTATGTATACTTTTCAATATACACTTAAATTGTTTTGAAAAATGAAAAGTTTATTAGAACCAATTTAAATTCTTTGTCATCATTTACAATTTCAATTTAAAGTGTCAAAGTACATCTGAATTTTTGAATTACAGGTTATATAATTATAAAATGAAACAGATTAGACTCTTTATCAAAAACCCGACTGCCTGCCTAAATGTAGTACATACCCTTCCGATCTCCTGTGGATCTGCTGGGAGCTGTTGGCAGTCGTGGTCGCCTGAAAGACGTCAATAATCATTGACAAATGCAAAAAAATTTACATGTGGAAAACATACATCAATTAAGTCATCAAAATATGCTGAAGAACAGAATTGCATGAATTTCCGTCATCAATTAACAGGAGTGTGAAAGGAGAGACTGACAGCTTCTGTAGTGTTGTGTTGAGCTACGTCAAGGAAACCCAATACAACAGGAGACCAGGGATCTCTATCAATCATGCACTTTAGTTAAACATCAGAGGACTAGGCATATTGATCACAATTCACTGCTTAATGAAACAGAACAGGGTTAATCTGGTTTCATTGAATGAGGAAATCATGATCAGGAGATGAATTGCAACCTGCTAGTGATCTTTATGAATTTTGTTGAAATTCACTGTCACATGCTGATTCTAGACCACAGACCAACCTCCTAATATACAACAAATAGTCCACACACCAACCTCCTAATATACAACAAATAGTCCACAGACCAACCTCCTAATATACAACAAATAGTACACACACCAACCTCCTAATAATATACAACAAATAGTCCACACACCAACCTCCTAATAATATACAACAAATAGTCCACACACCAACCTCCTAATATACAACAAATAGTACACACACCAACCTCCTAATATACAACAAATAGTCCACACACCAACCTCCTAATATACAACAAATAGTCCACACACCAACCTCCTAATATACAACAAATAGTCCACACACCAACCTCCTAATATACAACAAATAGTACACACACCAACCTCCTAATATACAACAAATAGTCCACAGACCAACCTCCTAATATACAACAAATAGTCCACACACCAACCTCCTAATATACAACAAATAGTACACACACCAACCTCCTAATATACAACAAATAGTCCACACACCAACCTCCTAATAATATACAACAAATAGTCCACACACCAACCTCCTAATAATATACAACAAATAGTCCACAGACCAACCTCCTAATATACAACAAATAGTCCACAGACCAACCTCCTAATATACAACAAATAGTCCACACACCAACCTCCTAATATACAACAAATAGTCCACACACCAACCTCCTAATATACAACAAATAGTCCACACACCAACCTCTTAATAAAATACAACAAATAGTCCACAGACCAACCTCCTAATATACAACAAATAGTCCACACACCAACCTCCTAATATACAACAAATAGTCCACACACCAACCTCCTAATATACAAGCTCTTGGACAAACTTTCATAAACTTAACTCATGACTGACAAAATCCAACATGCAGGCTTTCAAGTGACATTTTGCCAAAAATAAGGGCCATTTTTAGGGCAAAATTATCAAAAAATAAGGGTCTTTTATATGATTTTTAAGGGCTTTTAAGACAAAAATAAGGGTTAAGTTTACAAATCAATAGGAAAGAAAAAATGTTTTACTCACCATTTGCAAGAGCAATAATACAAGAGGCCCACAGGCCTTATCGGTCACCTGAATACTAGTGAAAAAGTATCACTACTTCCATGGGCTATGAAATCTAGAAAAATTTTCCTGTTCTAAATATCTAAGCTAAATTCTAATGTTCAGCAACAATATAAAACAAGATGTGTTCTTAAAACTTCACTGCCATCCAAAGTGCATACACTTATGAAAGGCTTTAAATAATAGGTGTATTAGAATTAAAACATCAAAAGATATGATTAATTTGGACTCATCTTAAAGTCATAACCCTGGGTTGTGAAATTCACCATTTTTTGTACATCCTTTTCTGCTATTCCTAAGTATGCATTTAGATTTTATACAGTATCAGCAAACTTACACATAAATACTATATACTAAGTTTGGCCCCACCCTGGGGTCAAACCCTTACTCTGGGGAAAATCAAATTTACAATTTTAGTAAAAGACTACCTGCTCTATCCATTTAGTTTCAATTTAGTATCAAAAGCATTAAAGAAAATGTTATTTAAGTGTTTTACACTTAAACACTATATAACAAGTTAGGCCCTGCCCTGGGGTCATAACCCCTACCCTGGGGATCATGAAATTTACAATTTTTGGTAGAGGTCTTCCTACTCTACATCACTATGCATTTAGTTTTTCTTACATGTGTGTGGTTCTTGAGAAGAAGATTTTTGAAAATTTGTCATTTTGGGGCAGTTTCTGCTCCGCCCCTAAGGCCCCAGGGGTGCAGGAATCCTGAAATTTACAATTTATGTTCCCCTTGTTCCAAAGATGTTTCATACCAAATTTGAAAAGAATACTTATCATTTCCATTAGTGGAACTCTTCAAATTAAAGGCGCGTAAAGTCGTGTTATCGGGACAACATAATGTAAATACATTACTTAGGCATACGTAATATGAATTATGGTATCGAATACATATTATGACCGACTGCAAACCACAACACTGATTAAAATTTTAAAGTCAAATTTAGGAATTGATTATTCTTAAAAGAAAACAGACGATCTTATTAAACTATATGAGGGAGAGAAGCTACTAAATTTGCCAAATCTGACCGTGCCGATATAAAGCATCAATCGCAAGAACTGTGAGGGGGAAAACCTATATGCACATCCAACACATGAAATTTTCTTGTAATTAATGTGATTAATATGTTTTTAAAGTTATTCTGTCAGACTATGAAGATATTCTATTTTATCATACAATTAGGACAGGTTCATATGGCATGGACTTTGTAATCGTACCCCCCCCCCCCCCCCCCCCCGTAAATCTCCATATTTTAGAACAAGTTGTATACATGTATGTGCCACACTGCATTTTTTAAAGACGTTTATAACACTAATTAACACACCTAATGCGTTTCCAAACTGTATCTAAGCTAATTTGAAAATTACAAAATATTGATGGACTTGGATGTCCAGAGAACATCGTTGTTTTGGAATTTTTTAAATATATAGGTGTGGTGGAGTTTAATTAAGAAACATGTAACATCTTTAATAAGATAGTGTTACAATATTTGAAGAATGCAGTTTGTCTAATGGTAATTTTATTTAAAAATACACCATGTATTTTAACTCTTAAAAAAGGGGGTGGGGGTGCTATGTACGTTTCGTTCCGTTTATGTCCCAGTAATCTCGCACTTGCTCGCGAGATTTGTGCAATTTCTTACCAATGACGCACAAGAGTCATCAAAGCGCGATAACTCCAACGAGCTGGTAATGAGAAGTATTGGAATGATAGTTATAAAGAAGAAGTTAAAAATGTCTATTGTTCACACACTTAATAACTGACCATTTTGGCCCTACCCTGATACTAAAACCCCTACCCCTGGAATAATCAAATTTACAATTTTGGTAAAGGACTACCTCTTCTTTCTAAATATCTATTTACTTTCAATTTAGTATCAATAGCATTAAAGAAGATGTAATTTAAGTGTTTTACACATAAAAACTATATAACAAGATTTGCCCCGCCCTGGGCTCAAAACCTCTACCCCGGGGATCATGAAATTTACAATTTTGGTAGAGGCCTTCCTGCTCTACATCACTATGCATTTAGTTTTTCTTACATGTGTGTGGTTCTTGAGAAGAAGATTTTTGAAAATTGTTCAATTTTGGGCAGTTTTTGCCCCACCCCTAGAGCCCCAGGGGTGCTGGAGTCCTGAAATTTACGTCCCCCTTGTCCCAATGATGCTTCATACCAAATTTGAAAATAATTGGACTTGTAGTTATTAAGAAGAAGTTAAAAATGTTCAATTGTTAACGCACGACGATGGACGAAAACCAATTGCAATAGGTCACCTGAGTTTACTCAGGTGACCTAAAAACTAATTACCCACTCAGAAGATCATACCAGTGGTCATCAACAGCCATATTCGGCATTCAGCACAAACCATGATATAATTCAGGTGGACTTCCATGGCTCACAATCAATGCTGAATATAGCTGATAACCATCAAGATGTCTTTTGAGATGTACATTTAATCAACATTTTCATTTTCTGAAAGTATACTAAAAATAAATTTAATAAATTCCAACACTTACTTTATGTCAAATTTATTAAAACTTTCAAAATTTGAAAATGTAGGAATTTCAACAAAAAATTAGGGTTTTTTTAAGGATTCTAAAGCTCAAATAAGGAAAATAAAGGCTGTTGTAGAAAAATAAGGAAAATAAGGGCCCGCTTGAAAGGCTGAACATGGGGCAGATTTGAAATTTAATAAAGGTCACATTCATGTACAAGTGACGTTGTCATAAAAAATTCATGCCTGGGCAAGAATTTCATATTATGTCCCAATGACCTTGACATTATCTAGATTATCTTGATTGTCATGACACATGCTCAAATCAAAAGCAACCTTTGTGTCAAATAAAGATGAGGTTTGAACAAGAATTGTTATTCTGCTCATTCCATGACCATGAGCAAATGACTGAAATCAGAATCATAACATAACCATTCTTTGTGTTGAGTAGAAGAACATCACATTCATTGCTATGACACAGTTGATGCTAGAATTTTATTTCCAGTGAACTCAACCAATTTCACTGTACATCCTTGGGTCATAATATGCCACCTTTGTGTCAGATTTGAGCATCTAGTATTCTTTGTTACCAAATAATGTTACCAAATAATGGTCCTGTTGTTATCATTCTTTGATCTTGAAAATCAAATGCTTTAATAAGATCAAAGGCCTGAAGGGGCTGAGAGTCGACTCACACTTCATTGTCAATTGGAATAGGTATAATATTCAAGGAGGAAGATAGTAAAAATCAAGGATGAAGAACATTGAGTGTGTGTGTTTAATGCATCATGCCTGTGTAAAGTGACCAAATACATTGCCTAAACTTAAAATTACATATCCAACATGGATGTAAAAAGTCATTGCTAATTCATGATTGTGGTAAACAATCCATGATGTACAAATGCTAAGAATTGGAGAAAAATCATTATGTAGTCATATAGTACTTTATATTACAACAGAAAACCCTCAAATAAGCACCACAGTGGTTGTAAGAAGATACCATCCAACAAAAAAGTTTAGCAAATCAATACCTTGCATTTAAATGTTACAATGACTATGCAGTTAACATCTGTAAGAAACATCACTGAAGCTAGCTGTGAATTTCCAGCCTTTTTACTGCACTGACACTCGGGGTATATTTTTAGAGTTTATTCAGCAACTAGTCGTAAAAAGCTACTATCAAAACAGAAAAAAACCAAACAAGAAATGTATTAGAAACATACATGCCCCCCATGGTGCAAAATCCAAATGGCTATTTCTGTACAAGGAACTATGGACTTGGTACTTTGTATAAGGCAAAACTAATCATTAATCAAATAAGGATAAATGACCATATCATCATCATTAGATGCTAATCTTGCAAAGAGTTTGAAATTAATGCAATTCATTTCATTAGGTTGACCTTGAAGCCTAACCATGTAATAATTCTTTGTAAAATATTTAAAATTTCTTTTAATATTGAATTTTGATACAAATTAACAGATACAACAAATATTTAATGGTTTGAATGCCAAATGGTTTGACCTTGACCTTTGGTCATGTGACCTGAAGGTCAATAGGGATCATCTACTCTCTAAGGGCAACCCCTGTACCAAGTTTGGTTGTTATCAAGCAAAGGGATCAAAAGATATTGAGTGGACAACACATGGGGTTAAGACCAGTGGTTTGACCTTGACCTTCGACCAAATGACCTGAAGGTCAATAATGATCATTTATTCTCTAAGGACAACCCCTGTACAAAGTTTGGTTGTTATCAAGCAAAGGGGTCAAAAGATATTGAGTGGACAACTCATGGTCTACCACATGGGGTAAAGACCAGCAGTTTGACCTTGACCTTTGACCATGTGACCTGAAAATCAATAAGGATCATATACTCTCCAGGGGCAACCCCTGTATCAAGTTTGGTTGTTATCAAGCAAAGGGGTCGAAAGATATTGAGTGGACAACACATGGTCTACAGACCGACCGACCGACAGTTGCAAAACAATATGCCCCCTTTTTTTCAAAGGGGGGCATAAAAATTGTTTGAAAAACATAGATCCCCCCAGTTGTACAAAATTGAAAAGGGTAAATATAAATGCATCAATTAATTGATAGTAGTGCCAAACCAAATATCTTTATAAGAAGGTCCTCACTTGAAAACTGTGGAAGGAAAAATAAAAGACAAATCATGTACTCTCTATGCAATATTTCCTCATATCTGGCTACGTTAAACAACCTGTAATTTTTTCAAAAATTGAAGAAAATCATGCAAACTCTTTTCCATAAGCACATATGCATCTTCCATACCCATACAAATACTCCGTAAAATAAGAAGGGCCTCACTTGTAAACTGTGGAAGGAAAAACAGACAAATCATGTACTCTCTATATATGTAATCATTTCTCAGACAAATCATGTACTCTCTATGTATGTAATGATTTCTCAAAACTGACTAAGTTCAATAACCTGTAATTTTCTTTAAAAAATTAAAGAAAATCAAAATCCTTGCCACATGCACACCTTCAATATCCATACAAACACTCTGTAAAACATGGTGCTCACTTGAAAATTGTGGGAGGAGTTTGCCAGACAAATTATGTACCCTCCATATAACAATAATTTTCAAATAAAGGGGCAAAACTCCTGCAATAGAGGTTGAAATGGATCAAAATTGCAACATGATCTAGAATGATCCATAAAGAAGCTACATAGCAAGTTTTAGCTTGATATGTGACAGAGAAATGAAATTAGAAACTGAAAACCTCAAATGGACAGATGTACACGTACAGACATCGCTGTACCACAATATGTCCCGTCTAAAGAAGGGCGTATAAAAATGCAAACATTAAACAAGAGGCCCATGGGCCACATCGCTCACCTGAGTCACCTTGGTCCATCTCAGAAGACTTTCTATATATATTTGCATGTAAAACCTTAACCCTTATTATGGCCCCAACCTAACCCTGGAGGCCATAGTTTTTGCAAACTTGAATCTACACTGGGTCAGAAAGCTTTCATGTAAATGTGAACTTCTTTGGCCCAATGGTTCTTGAGAAGAAGATATTCAAAGATTTTTCCTATATATTTGTATGTAAAACTTTGATCACCCCTTGTGGCCCCATCCTACCCCCAGGGGCCATGATTGGAACAAACTTGAATCTGCACTATGTCAAAAAGCCTTCATGTAAATCTCAGCTTTTCTGGCTCAGTGGTTTTTGAGAAGAAGATTTTTAAAGATTTTTCATATATATTTGCATGTAAAACTTTGATCCCCTATTGTGGCCCCATCCTACCACAGGGGGCCATCATTTTAACAAACTTAACTCTGCTCTATGTTAGGAAGCTTTTCATGTAAATATCAGCTTTTCTGGCTCAGTGGTTCTTGAGAAGAAGATTTTTAAAGATTTTCCCTATATATTTGTATGTAAAACTTTGATTCCCTATTGTGGCCCCATCCAACCCCCGCGGACCATAATTTTAACAAACCTGAATCTGCACTATATCAGAAAGCTTTCATATAAATCTCAGCTTTTCTGGCTCAGTGGTTCTTGAGAAGAAGATTTTTCCTATATATTTGTATGTAAAACTTTGATCCCCTATTGTGGCCCCATCCTACCCCCTGGGGCCATCATTTGAACAAACTTGAATCTGCATTATATCAGGAAGTTTTCATATAAATCTCAGCTTTTCTGGCTCAGTGGTTCTTGAGAAGAAGATTTTTAAAGATTTTTCCTATATATTTGTATGTAAAACTTTGATCCCCTATTGTGGCCCCATCCGACCCCTGGGGGCCATGATTTTAACAATTTAGAATCTGCACTACCTAATAAAGCTTATCTATAAATTTCATCTTTTCTGGCCCAGTGGTACTTGAGAAGAAGATTTTTTAATGACCCTACCCTATTTTTACCTTTTCTTGATTATCTCCCCTTGGAAGGTGGCCTTTATTTTAACAATTTAGAATTCCCTTTACCTAAGGATGCCTTGTGCCAACTTTGGTTGAAATTGGCCCAGTGGTTCTGGAGAAGAAGTCAAAAATGTGAAAAGTTTACAGACGGACAGGACAGACAGACGGACGACAGACAAAATGTGATCAGAAAAGCTCACTTGAACGGTTCAGGTGAGCTAAAAAGGTTTTAAAAATGTAAAGATAAGCAATGAATTATTATTTTTTGAAAGATGTAGTCTCATAACTGCAACGGTGTGTGAAAACAAATATTCACAACACACAAACACGTGTTGTTCAATTTGTATGCACACAATGTTGCAGTTATGAGACTATATTTTTCAAAAAATAATAATTCATTGCTTAAATGACTATAGCATGCAAATATTCATTAATTTTATTGATAGTGCTCATCTATTTTATCATGAAATCACTCAAATTTACTGACTTAGCATTTTTAGTATTCCCCAGGACATATCTTTCTAACCATTGCACTTTTCCAATGACCTCAAACTTGTCCTGAGCAAGGTTATGACCAACTCTCAGTTCATAGGCATCTTCATGTGAAGTTATGGCCAGGACACAACTTGCACAGACAGAGTATACTATCAAAACCATAAGTGCTTCAGAACAGAACAGACCCTCCCCTCGCTGGTCCAGTCCCCAGTTCTCAATTCTGGTGATATCTAAGCTAATTATTTTAATAATTTCAAAGTACATGTATTAAAAGCTATTCCATACAAATGATGTGAAAAATCATAAACATTTTTTGCACAGAATATATTTTATTTTTTATATGCACTTTAAACATGCTTAATAAAAGGAGCACTGGGAAGGTGGAAATCCTGTCCTCAAGCACCTACAATCAAACTGGTTCATGAAAAGATTCTTTTTCCATTAATCTTACATTGGGCCGATCGAGTCATCAAGGTCCTCTGTACGCAGGGGAGGAGACACAGGCTCAGCCGGAGTGCTGGGTTGGCTGATACACCCACCAATCAAAGAGAGCCACGCTCTCATGTCCTCATGATTCTGGGCCTCAATCACATACTCACTGGTGCCCTGCCCCTAAAAAAAAAGATATTACATTACTACATTGCATCACGACATATACATGTATTGTAAAATCATGTCCAGGGGGTCTACTTTCTGTTTTGTATGTATATGTTGGTAAAGTTTCTCAAATACGCAGTGATTTGATGCCTGAGCGAAGTGAGGGACCAAATTGAGTGGCAAGAGAAAAGTTTAACATACTTAGTACATGTTTCACACGGATAATAAAACTCTTTGTGGTTTCTGTTTAGCTTATTATAACATTTCTGTATTTTTTATCCTTTAATCCAGATCATCTTGATTGATGCAGTTTTGTACTGGCTGGTTTTGATAATAAGTACCCCCAAGTTTACCTGTATTCAACAGTTAGAAGAGGGTTTTCAAGCATAATATGGTTTTTTTTATATGCATTAAAAATATCTTCACCCATGTTTCAAGACTTTGTGCCATGTCTTTTCAAATGGATTACTAATAGTATTAGGATTTGTTTCCAGCCAAGATTAAAAAGACTTCTATGTGTTTTCTGTATCACACGGGTAAACGCGTTATCGGACATTCGGTTGTTATCGGACATTCGGTTGAAAGTGGTTTCTCACTAGTAAGTTTATTTGCTTAAAATCATTGTGATTGACGTTCTTTTAGGGTATGACAACCAGTTTGCATTGAACCGTAGATATCAAAAGTCAAGAAAAATGCGCTGACGTATTCTATAGTGTTGATGTAGAAGAATAGGAAGTTTACAAAAGTAAAATTTACCAATTTTGGTCACAATTTTTATTGTAAGTAAATGCAACCCGACATTTTCTGCAATTTATCAACCATTACTTACAAGTTTTATCAATCTACAAGCAAAAGTTTTGATTTTAATTTGTTAACGGAAATCTGGTTGATTGTTTTTTAATGTTATCGGAAACTCTGGTTTTGGTTATTGGTAATTAGGTTGATGTTAATGTAGAGGATAGTAAGAATCACACAAATTACTCAGCATTGACCATTTGATTAGTTGTATATGAAATAAAATAAGGTATAAAGACTTCTCTTCTAATAAAAAGTGCAATTAATTGCTCTTTTTTGCTTTTATAAACAAGTTGTATGATCTCTTCATTGGGCTTTGCTTATTTTCTATGTATATTACATTAAAGTTAGATTAAAAATATAACTGCAGATACAAAAATACTTGGAGTTTTGCATCATTTTAACTTTATAACAGAGATATTACGAATTAGGTCTGTTGCGGCCGGGATTCGAACACCGGCCTTCCGCATGGGGGCCAAACACTCTAACCTCTTGGTCACCGCGGTTCAAAAGTCACAGGTGTTTTATTATGCCAACTCATCGTGTGTACGTGGACTGACTTCACATTCGTTATATGATCTCCCCCCCCCCCCCCCCCCCCTTTGTTGTCGACAGCATGGTAATAAACATGTAATGGTAAATGTTACTGATGAAATGTGAAGATAACGAACAGTGATCAATCTCATAACTCCTATAAGCAATACAAAATAGAGAGTTGGGCAAACACAGCTGGATATACCAGAGGTTGGATCAGATGCCTAGGTGGAGTAAGCATGCCCTGTTGACAGGTCACACCCGCCATGAGCCCTATATCCTGATCAGGTAAACGGAGTTTTCCGTAGTCAAAATCAGTGTGCCAAGAACGACCTAACAATCAGTATAAAACACGTCAGACAGCATTTGACACAATAATAGGTTGTATTGGTGAACTAGATCGTTATAACGACCATAGAATTTGCGAAATGCTGACTTCAATCAAGACTGTTGAAACCCCTGTACCACCAACTTGTTTGTCAGTAGCTTACCTCGATTTAAAAACTGACCATATGCAGAGCAAGCTCTTGCATATCGAATCAGTTGAGAGATATAAACACCATATGCAGGTGATAATGGAATATTGCTACATAAATATGGGAAGTTGACGATGGAGAAGCTGAATAATAATAATAAGTATAATAATTGATACAAAGTGCCGACTAACCAAGATTACTGCCGAAGTATTAGCCATGCATTTTAAAACGAAAGTGTTAGGGGCGATAATTCCCAGAATAGACATGCTCGACTGAAAACGAAAGTATGAACTGCATTGTAATCGAAAAATGTAGTCGTTAAATAGAGGCAAAAATTCTTGAAATGACACAAAAAGGTTGTAAAAATTATGGTCGTTGGTTGCGTCAACAGGTGGTCATTTAATACAGGTTAAATATATAAGGAAATGCCTTGTGTGTGTGGGGGGGGGGGGGTTGTTGTTGTTGTTTATGGTCACATACGACAGTGAGTCGCTTAATACAGTGGGTTGCCATGGCAGTTTTGACTGTACTACAAAACCATGCAGAGGGGGCCTTACTTTCTGTTTCGTACTCAGGATTTTTACAAATGTATATCTTAAATGCTTATAATACATTCATTTTTTTTTCATCATTTGTTAATAAGATACCACTTGTAGTTCATCAAGGTCTCTTGTCCTTCAGATATCCATATAATAAAAACACAGGCTGAGATCTAGATGTGTGATCACTTCATGTGGAGTGGGAGTATGGGAGTAACCTTATAATCAGTCCATCAAATCCACAGCTAATGATATGATGGTCATGATCAATACTCACAAACACTGTGATTACCGGACAATCCTGCACCCCTAACCCACGCCATTCAGCCAATTAACTATAGATAGATCTGATGACGTGAAGGAAAACTACATCCATATATCCCTAAATGACTGGGGTTTTTTTATCTTACAGATATACAGATGAATTTCAGAAAAGGTGGAATCAGTAGCTCTGCTGTCTACATGGTGAGAAGGAACTATGAAAAATCTGTCAGTCACAGCTAGTGACTGCTTTCTGCTTCCGTGACAGCTAGGTTCACACAAACATTTACCAGCAGATTAAAAGTTACATGTACATAATTAAATTTCCTTCATTTCACAACTAGTGCAGCACATGAGCTCACAATCTTTTCAGATTTTAATTTATCTCCTCATTTTAACAGCGCAAAATTAGATGTATATTTTGAAATTGTATATTCTGTTAGACTACAGTGAAGTTCCTGATTTACATGGAAAAAAGTATAGCAACACCAAAGGTACTCCTTCATAAAATTTTCGAAAATGGAGCCATAATTTTGAGTTTAGCAACACAATTCAGTCTGTTCATACATATACCAGGTACAGTATATTTAATTGCCAATTATACCCTCTGTTGTTAGATAAGAGTCTCGCCCATATGACTATTGTATTCACTTCCAACAGAACTGTGAGTTTTAAACAGTGCTTTCACTGCTTTACCTCTTTCCGTAAGGCCAATCAAAATTAATTGATAGATTATTATCCACGCCTGCCCCTCAAAAAAGGGCCTGCCCCGATTTTTTATATTTATTTTCGCAAAAATTACGATTTCAAACAAACTTGCTTCCCAGTGACTTGAGTGAATGATTAAATTCACAGAATGTTGGTTTTATATCTTCTACCAAGGATTCTTTGGATGCTGACTTGATTAACAATTTGTGTGATGCCTTTTGTCATTATTTTTTCCCCCGGGAAATAAAAATAAAATCCTCCCATCCACCCCATATTTTTTTGTGACCCCAAATGATAATCTACTAATTAAGTTGACTTGGCCTAACTTGTAGAATTTGATAAATTCGGTTTACTTTTCTTGCACATGAAATGATGGGTTCTTTCACAACTCTCAAATGGAATAAGGAAACAGACATATTGTTGTTGTGAGTAAGAGGCCCATAGCCTGAGTACTAGCGAAAAGTACTCCCAATATATGGCTATGAAATCTAGAATAAAATTTCCAGTTCTGAACATCTAAGCTAAATTCTAATGTTCACCGACAGTGTAACACAAGATGTGTTCTTAAAACTTCACTGCCCTCAAAAGTACATACACTGATGAAAGATTTTACATAAAATAATATGTGTATTCACATTAAAACATTAAAAGACATGACTAATTTGGACCATCCTAGAGTCCAAACCCTGGGTTGTGAAATTCACCATTTTTTGTACATTCCTTTCTGCTATTCCTAAGTATGTATTTAGAGATTTTATACAGTATTAGCAAACTCAGGCCAAATTTAAAAAGGAGTTTGTTTGCCATCGCGCGACTGACCCATTTTTAACCCCCTGACTGGAAAGTTTTTAATGACATAATTTCGGCCATGTTTTTTTTTCACTCGATTTTCCGACTTCTGTTTTTCTTTCAAATTCCTATCCATGTTTGGTTCATTTTCACAAGTCAACGGTTATTGATTCGTTACCTCGCACCATGCTCGCATCAGTCACCATTCGAAACACAGGTTTGGGACAGGGGATGACGCAATAAGCTGAAATTAAATCATCCAATGAGATTCCTCGTTTAAGATGCAAGTTTGGAAAGAGCAAAAACAGAAAGTAAACAATGGTCTTCGTGGGGTACTTTTCTTAACATCAAGAACATTGCGTGTTGTTTTTATTTTGTAACGAGGTAATTAACCTTGACTTGTGAAGATGCGTTTGGTTTGGTTCTTAGATTTGTTCTTTGCGGTGTTTTGTAAATCGCCGCAATTTTAAGCGCTCAAATGATCGATTCGGCACATGGCATACTGGTAGAATTTTATCTATCCGACGAGGCATCATTCGATAATTATGGACACAAACAACAACTATGTCCGATGAAAATGTAAATGGGTACGCCGAATATTCGAAAATGCCTGCAATTTACCAAAATGCCCCCAGGAATTAGTTTTCGAAATACCACCTAAAAGTATCGAAATCCCCCTCTAATTATATACATTAATGCATATTAAGTTTATATATGTTAATCTTTTATGATAAAACGTTTTTAAATTTGTGATTGTAAATTTAGGAAATTCAATTGTGTTCGCATTCACGATATTTCAAAGAAAGATAACTCTAGCAAAATTTATACATATATATCACCGATGATTTTTTCCCCTATACAAAAGGAAATAATGGTTGAACACATTCTTCTAAATGAAAGAAAAATAACATGAGTTACCTTCCTTAGATTAACACAAATTCTAATAACAAGACTTTTTTTATTAAAAAATTTATGTTATTTTTTCTTCAGAGACGGTATTTTACACATTGAATCAATCTCTAATCTTTCAATTTAACTTTTAAAAATTGATTCAAAGGGGAATTTCGTTAGTTCTAATGGGCATTTCGGTATTTCTGGAGGCATTTCGGTAATTCGTGGTACCGCGGAATACGGATTTAATGTATCAGAAATCGTTTGACCAACATCATTGAACATGAAATTGTGTTGAGTTTATACGAATAATGTTTTAGTTCAACAACAATCTACCAAGTTTCAGTTACATAATACATGCATGTCACATTGGCCATTGAGAGTAAAATCATGGCAACCAAGACTCTAGACAAATTTGAAAAAACAATGGACATATTCAAGACCTGGAAAACAAACACCCACAAAACAAGTAACATATCAGAATAACAAAATAATATATGAGCCATACACAAACTACTCCTGTCCATGAAGTTAAAACTACACTTTTTAGAGAGGTTTCTGACAGTTCTGCAAGTAATTCACTATAATAGGGTTAATTCATCAAAAGAACACAAAATATAAAAACAGAATTTTGATATTCAATATATTTTCAGCAACAAAAAAAAAAAAAAAAAGAAATCCCTTACCGACCGACCCAATATTTTTTATGACCCTCGGGCTATGGTAAACCAACATTTTTTTAAATTTGGCCTTACACATAAATATCATATACTAAGTTTGGCCCCACCCTGGAGTCAAAACCCCTACCCCGGGGATCATCAAATTAAAAATTTTGGTAAATTTTTGGGACTACCTGCTCTTTCTAAATATCCATTTAGTTTCAATTTAGTATCAATAACACTAAAGAAGATGTTATTTAAGTGTTTTACACATAAACACTACATAGTAAGTTTGGGCCTGCCCTGGGGTCAGAACCTCTACCCCAGAGACAGGGTTCCAAATTACCGCTCGCCCACTCGCATTGGCGACTAAACTTTGCTTGTGGGCACCCAAAATTTCCGTTCTCATCGCCCACTTGACGACTGTAATTGTCCGATCAACATTTTTCTTTCCAACCGATCCGAGTCCTATTATAATTGAAGTTCAATTTCCGGTTGAGGTTTTGCCACTTGGCGAGACATTCCTGTGGTATCAAATCTTCCAAAATGTACTTAAACCAGAAGTTGAACAACGCTTAAGGGTTACTTCAAATGAAAAGAAAACGTCTGCTTTTACCAAAGTGGAAAGAAGGGGAGAATATGGTTCGATGACGGCGAAAAGGGGATGACGTGATGTGTGTACAAAACATGACACGAAAGGTCCAATTGTTGTAACAGCTTGCCCAAGTTATAAACTTGACAGCATCGTAAAGCTGAGAAAGGACTAAAGCCAAAATTGCATGATTTGGCCCTGTCAATCTTTGAAAATAAAACTTTATATTTATAGAAAAAATCTTAGGCCAGACTTTAATTAGAAATTATACTATTAATTTCCATATCGAGTTTTGTGCAGGAAACAGCACGAGCGTAATTATATGCATTGAAACCGGATGCGGTATGTCAAAAATACCTATTTTTTATAGAAATTCTAAACTTTATTTAATAAATTTTTATGGGCGCCACTCTTGAACCACGATGATATTTTATATACGGTTATATCGGTATCTGAGAAATATTGTGTATTAGTTTCGTGTTGGTTTACGTGCGGCGCCATATTTTATTTGATGATTTTGAATTCTTGAAACTTGCCTAGAATTTTCCGGATTACCGTTTTAAGTGGTTAAACTGGGCATGAAATTTGATAGTTTAAATGTGTTTTGTCATGTTTCGAATCAAACAGTGATGAATTCAATGTTAATGTTGATTATCACATTATTTATCGAATCTCACTCGGGTTACGGTGATCGAAGATAGGGAATTTCCAATGCAATAAAAATAGATCCATATAAATATACTGATTTCAAAGCTGTGAAATTATGAGACTTTGCTATGGTATTTTTTCTAATATTATATGGATTAAGCAATTTCATGTACTTCACTTAAGGTTTCCTAAGTAAACATACGCACTAGGCCTAGTGAACACTTTCCAAAATCTTTGTTCCTCAGTTCTTGCATAAGGAATGACGTCGCCTGTCAAGCTGACGAAATTAATCAACTCTTCATAACAATGGAGTTTACTCACGGGGGCTTGCTCCAATCGGAACACGCTCGGCCTGTCGGTTACGGAATGGCCGAGTTGTTACGATTGGGGCTTGCTCCCATTAAAACAATACATGTATTGTAAACAATGCTTTATTTTAGCTAAAATATAATTATTTGATAAAAATATTGTTTTAAATGGTAGCAATTTAAACCCTGTTGTTTACTGCAACCATGGGAAAAACTGACGGGAGACAACTCTTTCAAGCTTCTTAATGGGGTGCCCTGTGGGGAATTTTTAAGCAAATCTATAGGCTAATACCATCACAACTAGCTTTTCAAGGATAAATTCCTAGTAGGGAATGGTGTTATTAGAAATGAAAAGCAATTAAATCATTGAATTACAAATACATATTTAAAAACTAAAATGATATGCGGTAAAAATGAATAAATTAATTTAAAATGAATAAACATATAGATAAATCATAAATGTGGATAATTAAAAATACATGGTATAAGTAAATACACAATAACAATAGCTATCTAGTAGATAAAAAGAAATAGACACACAGTAGTCGACAAATGAATAGTATAAATACTGTAGTTAAATAAATACAAAGGGGGGGGGGGGGGGGGGGTGGTCTCGGGGCCGGTTGGACCTCTTGCTTTCGTCAGAAAATTGTGCTTTAAAAAGTACGAATAACACATTTTGAAGGTGACCCCACCTTTGAAAATCAAAACTAATGGTAGACCCCCCCCCCTTTTAAAAAAAATCCTGGATCTGTCCCAGGCATATCAAATAAATATAAACACACAAGAAGATAAATAATTTGACTAAATAAAAGCATACGGATAATAATAGAAGAGAAAAAAAAACAAAAACAAAACAGGAGTAAATACATGAATGAGCGAATTGTTAATAAACATGAATCTATTATAGAGTATATTAAACATGAATAAATAAATGCATCCCCGATAAATAATAAAGATGTGTTAGTAGCATATTTAAATGGAAAATAAATAACAGAAATAATTCAAAGGCATGGGGATATGAACTTTAAAATGTGTACAGTAATGAAAGCCGACAATTTCTTCTATTATCATTATTATTACGATTATCATTTTTATTGTATTTTCATATGAATGGCATCGAGCGTAAAAGTGATTGATAGTATTGTTGGTACTAATCTAATTTTATAATACACAACATATTTTCTAAACTTCATCCAACCCTGTTTCATAATGCTGCTGGCTCTTTGTGTCTAGCATCTTTTTTTCAATGACAGACGAGCGACGTCTGTATTTATATACCGAAAGGTAGAAGTCTATAGGAAATAGGAATTGGTTTATATAATTCTCAATTTGACATCAGATAAAGTGTTAATTGGGGATATATGCATTTGCTCGATCAAGATATGGGGCTCACGGCGGTTGTGACCGGTCGACAGGGATGCTTACTCCTCCTAGGCACCTGATCCCACCTCTTGTATATTCAGGGGTCCGTGTTTGCACAACTCTATTTAGTATTGCTTATAGGAGTTATGAGATTAATCACTGTTCGTTATATTCGCCTTTCATGCATATGTTAATGTTTTCAGCAGAATCGTTATGTACCGAGATTCAATCTCTTCATGAAAAATAAATTGATATCAACATCAGTCTTGAAGTTCACAAAAACTTTTCCGAGACACTATCTATACTGTATCAATAAAGCCTAATGTCATCATGAATTTTGTTCTAGCCAGTAATTGAAGGCATAATCACCAGGGTGAATTTCAAAAACGATTGAATGACAAACACAAATCGGACTCAAATGCAGAAAAGCTCACATCATAGATTTTAAAAACCTAAGCAATTTATTTACCAAGAAAGTGCCTAAAAATTTTCTACAATTCAGGAGTTTCAGCGAGTTGGGCTAGAGTTTTAATGAACACGGCTACATTCTTCTTTTATTAATTCAGTATGCACACCTTTCGTCAGTATTGATGTTTTCTCTTAATTGACCGATATACATATATTTCTAGCACTTGAGAGTTTATCATCTTTTGAAGCTCATTTGATACTTTTCAAATATTTTTATTAGAGATGTCATCGAGTATTCGACAATCACTCGATCATCGACTAAATTTTTCACAGTCGAGTACTCGTTAGAATAGCTTTTTTAAATAATGTTCATAAATCCTTACAGCTATATCTCCCGAAATGGGGGAGAATGTTCGCGACTGTGAATTAAAACTTTAACTCTCCGAAAACTCGTACCCTGATGGCATTAATCCAATTATTTGATGGTCTATGAAGGAAAACGGCTTTCCTTTCCTGGCATTCCTAGCTGGTGAGTTTTTGTTCGTGCCTTCAGAGAGAATTTTTTTCATTAAATTGTTAAAATCCTGGCCCCTGGGGGTCAGATGGGGCCACAATAGGGGATCAAAGTTTTACATACAAATATATAGGAATTTTTAAAAAAAAATCTTCTTCTCAAGAACCACTGAGCCAGAAAAGCTGATATTTACATGAAAGCTTTCTGATATAGTGCAGATTCAAGTTTGTTCAAATCATGGCCCCTGGGGGTAGGATGGGGCCACAAGGGGGGATCAAAGTTTTACATACAAATATATAGGAAAAATCTTCAAATATCTTCTTCTCGTGAACCATTGGGCCAAAGAAGTTCACATTTACAAGAAAAATTTCTGACATAGTGTAGATTCAAGTTTGCGAAAACTATGGCCTCCAGGGGTAGATTGGGGCCATGATAAGGACTACGGTTTTACATGCAAATATATATAGAAAGTCTTCTGATATGGACCAAGGTGACTCAGGTGAGTGATGTGTCCCATGGGCCTCTTGTTCTCCTTTACGCCATTCGAGTAAATATTGACTTCGTTAATTAACTACCTTAGCAATACAACGACGTCAAAATGACGTTACAATGTAAATGCATTCATTTCATTGCTATATTTAGAAGCCCGTAGAAAGAAAATGTGTAGAGGAAATCGAATAAAATAAATTGATTTAGAAAGCAAATTTTGTAGCCTTTTGACCCCCAAAAGATTTTAAATTTTGGAAACAGGGCCATTTTTCATGATTTCTGGCTTTAGTCCTTTTGAAATCACATAAAAAGTCAGAAGAAACGTGTGCTAAGTCAGACGCCATGAAGATAATAAAGTCCATGAACTCTGATATTTTTGCTAGGTCGACGGATTGAGAGTGGAAATGAGAGAGAGGTATTCGAAAGAATTACGGAGAAGGAAACAGAATTTAAATATTGATATTTTATTTTTTAGATAAATTGCAACGTGACCTGATATTTCTTTTTTCTTGTAAAGAAACCATGCTATTCAATTTCATGATATATGTGGGCTACTGAAATTTCATGTGGGCTAACAGTATTTCTTATTCAGGGGCCCACTTGGCCCCTAAGGTATTCAGTCGAAGTTGGGACCCTGCAGGGATCATGAAATTTACAATTTTGGTAGAGGCCTTCCTGCTCTACAATGCTATGCATTTAGTTTTTCTTACATGTGTGTGGTTCTTGAGAAGAAGATTTTTGAAAATTGTTCAATTTTGGGCAGTTTTTGCCCTGCCCCTAGGGCCCTAGGGGTGCATGAGTCCTGAAATTTAAGATTTATGTCCCCCTTGTCCCAAAGATACCAAATTTGAAAAGAATTGGAATAGTAGTTATCAAGAAGAAGTTAAAAATGTTCAAATTGTTAACGGAAGATGACAGACGACAACCAATTGCAATTGGTCATCTAGTCGGTCATCACCATTCACCATCTGTAGAATTGCTAGAAATTACCATTTAAGGAATGATGTCAAAGATTGTGTAAGTTCTGAAAGACCCCATACGACATCAATGCTCTCAGAAGGATGATTAATTGGTTAGACAAAATGTGTTTACCAATAGATCAGTTTTAAAAAGGGATCGAATGGTTGCCACATCATCTGCCTTCAACAGTTACAGACAGTGTGGAATCGACTGAAATCATTTGGCTATCGTGCAAGAAGACCACAATAAAACCTTTGCTTACACCCAACCACAAAGCAGCATGTAAAGTGTCATGCTCATCAACTCTTGAAGGAAAACCCATAGGTTGGGTGAGTCATTTTTTTGCTACATATCACAGACAGACGGATGTATATATGGCAGCAACCTAGAACTGCATATACTGAAAGAAATATTGTATAGAGATGATTCCATTTGGTGGTGGATCAGTTATGGTGTGGGGCTGCGTTTCCTATGACTGTAAGCTGGATCTTATCACAGTTAGGGGCAACCTTAATGCACAGAATGACCAAAGGGACAATCTTGCAAGTGTTGTGCCTTATTTTGACAACCACCTTCTTCGGAGTCCTAGGATACGCTCACAATCGCTATAATAGGATCTGACATAACCCCACTGGGGGTCATGTCCACATGACCTTTTGCTTGGAATATTCATGAGAACTATCAGCCAGTCAGATTACGCCATACAGACAATGATGGCTATTCAGGCGGTTCCCGGCAATTCGTAAACAAGTTGCAGTAATCGCTTTCCCGCAGAATTTATTGAACACTATTAAATTGTATATTCTCACATAAGGAATTCTAAATTTTCGCAATAATGTCTAATCTATTCTGTCCATACAAACAACAAACGTACGAGATAAAATACACCCAAATCAAATTAAAATTTTCATGTCCGACTCCCGTATTTACACTTCTTGTTTACATTTCTGGTATAGTAAAAGTCCCGACGTGAAGAAGAAAATAGATCATATGGTTTTCTTATATCTCACGTTCTTAAATAAAAGGAAGGAATTAATGTTGTTCTTGAAGAAGTTTGGTATCTTTCTGTGTTTGAAATTAAAGCTTAACATGGAATTTGTATGTGAAATAAGCAAAGATTGATATCCATCTGGCATTAAATGATGCACTTCGATTGACAAAAACTCGTTTGTCATTAATACTTTTCTCATAAAGAATAAAAATAAAAAATCGCTAAAACGCATCAAAGATGCATATGGCCGAGTTGAAGTTTGGAAAATTATGCACACTTGCATTCACGAAGTAAAAACATGCACATATTTAATATAGTTTATAAGTATGCACCTTTGAATGGTCGCTATAGGTATTTAGTGTGTTAATGACCTTGACCTTTGGATTTCAAAAGCAACATTAATCTTGAATGTCATCAGGATTTGATTGATTGATTGATTGATTGATGTTTTCCACCACACTCAACAATTTTTCAGTTATATGGTGGAGCCCAGTTTTTTATTGGTGGAAGAGAACCCAGATACAATGTACCTGGGAAGAGCTAGACCACCGACCTACTGAAAGTAAACTGGGAAACTTTCTCACTTACTGGCACTAGCGGGATTTGAACCTGCGCCGACAAAGGTGAGAGGCCGTGTGATTTTGAGCTTGATGCTCTAACCACTCGACCACGGAGGCCCCTTATCAGGATTTGAAGTCTGATAAACATGCACCAGCAAGTACATGTATATAAGTTAGAGGCAAGCTCAAATCTACAGTATATAGTGAAAAAGAGACCTTGACCTTTGGACCTCAAAATAAATAGGAACCTTCCTCTTTTGGATGTGATCAAAATATGCAAGTCTGACAAAGCGAACCAAGTAGTATGAAAGTTAAGAGACCGGACAAGCTCAAATCTATGGCATTTAGTGACAAAGTGACCTTGACCTTTGACTTTAGAAAACATAGGAACCTTCCTCTTTTGGATGTGATCATGTTATGTAAGTCTCACAAAGATGTACCAAAAAGTATGAAAGTTAGAGATCGGACAAGCTCAAATCTATGGCATTTAGTGACAAAGCGACCGTGATCTTTGACATCAAAATAATTAGGAACCTTCCTCTTTTGGATGTGATTATGTTATGTAAGTTTCACAAAGATGCCCATAGGAGTATGAAAGTTAGAGACCGGACAAGCTCAAATCTATGGCATTTAGTGACAAAGTGACCTTGACCTTTGACCTCAAAATCAATAGGAACGTTTCTCTTTTGGATGTGATCATGTTATGTAATTCTCACAAAGATGCACCAAACAGTATGAAAGTTAGAGATCGGACAAGCTAATTGTGGACGTTGCCCGCCCGCTCGCCTGACTGGACGCCCATCCTTTGCCAATTTAAAAGCCGAGATTTGCTACGCAACGCAGCTAAAAAATAAAATCCTCCCACCCGCCCCATACTTTTTGATGAACCTGGATGACAATCTACTAATTAAGTTGAATTGGCCTAACGGTAGCAGAATGAATCACAAGTCATTAAGTTATATTTCAGTGCATTTCAAATTCACCATCACAAACCTGCTACTGTTCTTGTTTATGTTTTGTTTTCATGTAAATATTATATATATGAATGAAATTAATCTGCTAAAATGGTAATTTAAAACTTTTAACTTGACAATGTATACCTTTAAAACAAACGTATGCTGGTGGTTGTCGGGCATTTCTAGTGAGGTTGTCTCCCTTGCCTCAGTAATGAGAAAGCAGAAGAGTCCCGCCTTTGGTTTCATTGACTGAAAGATAGATAAAACTAAGTGAAAGAAAATATCTCACATAACAGTAACAGTGTTCAACAAACTTTTTCACTATAGTAGTCCAAAGGACTAGTTAAGATTCTGTAATTAACTAATCCACCTAGGCCAACTGGTAGCTATAATCTGGCTACCAGCTGAGTCACAAAGCCACAAGGGGGTGGGGGGCAGTGCAGGATGGGGCTTTCACCCATATGGTGATGGGGATTCAGGGGAGCCTACCGTCCAAAATTTTTAAGATCTAGTCTTCAAGAAAAATCATGCATTTCTGTTTCATAATTATGACCATTTAATAAACTCATTTTAGCCTCTGATTTTACTGATTTATTTATCAAACCATGATGTTTTGGGTGTAGATTGTACGCTTTAATTGCAGTGTTACGAGCTATATTTTTCTAAGGGCAGAATTCATATGGTTGCTTTCAAGATTAGACATTAGTCCATTCTTCTTTTGGTAGTCCACCAGACTACTCATAACCGATATTCTGATATCCCGGGGCAAAATTTACTGCCTAGGGCTACCGGCAATAATCAAGAGCCATGCATATAACTAACATTATATATACATAATATATTGATAGCCACTGAGGACCATTGAAGTGAAGTAAGTTAACCCAGATCACATACAATGTAAAACAAAGTGGGTTAAGTTAACCTGTTCAGGTGTAACTTAAGTGAGTTAACCCAGATCACATACATTGTAAAACAAAGTGGTTTAAGTTAATCCCGGGGCCATAAAACTTAGACTAATTCACTCTTGACCTGGGGGTCATAGTTTTAATAACAAACTTGAATCT